>NC_134364.1:27789171-28089171 GCF_048569485.1 Anomaloglossus baeobatrachus | reverse complement strand
GAAGGTTTGAACAAAAACATCTGATAGAAATTGTAGGAATTGTACACATTTCTTTACAAACACTCCACATTTTAGGAGGTCAAAAGTAATTGGACAAATAAACCAAACCCAAACAAAATATTTTTATTTTCAATATTTTGTTGTGAATCCTTTGGAGGCAATCACTGCCTTAAGTCTGGAACCCATGGACATCACCAAACGCTGGGTTTCCTCCTTCTTAATGCTTTGCCAGGCCTTTACAGCCGCAGCCTTCAGGTCTTGCTTGTTTGTGGGTCTTTCCGTCTTAAGTCTGGATTTGAGCAAGTGAAATGCATGCTCAATTGGGTTAAGATCTGGTGATTGACTTGGCCATTGCAGAATGTTCCACTTTTTTGCACTCATGAACTCCTGGGTAGCTTTGGCTGTATGCTTGGGGTCATTGTCCATCTGTACTATGAAGCGCCGTCCGATCAACTTTGCGGCATTTGGCTGAATCTGGGCTGAAAGTATATCCCTGTACACTTCAGAATTCATCCGGCTACTCTTGTCTGCTGTTATGTCATCAATAAACACAAGTGACCCAGTGCCATTGAAAGCCATGCATGCCCATGCCATCACGTTGCCTCCACCATGTTTTACAGAGGATGTGGTGTGCCTTGGATCATGTGCCGTTCCCTTTCTTCTCCAAACTTTTTTCTTCCCATCATTCTGGTACAGGTTGATCTTTGTCTCATCTGTCCATAGAATACTTTTCCAGAACTGAACTGGCTTCATGAGGTGTTTTTCAGCCAATTTAACTCTGGCCTGTCTATTTTTGGAATTGATGAATGGTTTGCATCTAGATGTGAACCCTTTGTATTTACTTTCATGGAGTCTTCTCTTTACTGTTGACTTAGAGACAGATACACCTACTTCACTGAGAGTGTTCTGGACTTCAGTTGATGTTGTGAACGGGTTCTTCTTCACCAAAGAAAGTATGCGGCGATCATCCACCACTGTTGTCATCCGTGGACGCCCAAGCCTTTTTTTTCTCAGAATGTACCCGACTGTTGATTTTGCTACTCCAAGCATGTCTGCTATCTCTCTGATGGATTTTTTCTTTTTTTTCAGCCTCAGGATGTTCTGCTTCACCTCAATTGAGAGTTCCTTAGACCGCATGTTGTCTGGTCACAGCAACAGCTTCCAAATGCAAAACCACACACCTGTAATCAACCCCAGACCTTTTAACTACTTCATTGATTACAGGTTAACGAGGGAGACACCTTCAGAGTTAATTGCAGCCCTTAGAGTCCCTTGTCCAATTACTTTTGGTCCCTTGAAAAAGAGGAGGCTATGCATTATAGAGCTATGATTCCTAAACCCTTTCTCCGATTTGGATGTGAAAACTCTCATATTGCAGCTGGGAGTGTGCACTTTCAGCCCATATTATATATATAATTGTATTTCTGAACATGTTTTTGTAAACAGCTAAAATAACAAAACTTGTGTCACTTTCCAAATATTTCTGGCCCTGACTGTAAGTCAACCATACATTCTACCAGTTCTGAGCACAAAGTAGCATTCATCTAGATGTTGCCAAGAATTAGCCTTATCTCCCTTTACATCCCATCTAATGCTGTCATTTTTTGTGTTTTTTTCAGAAGTTATACGTACTCTTTCTAGGGAATGCAAAAAGAAACCAAAGTCAGCTCACATGTCCAGTGCTCAGTCAGAAGGTAGAACAACGTATATTCCAAAGGAGATCAGCACTTGTGTTATCCATAAGAAATATGATTTATTGATCCATGTTAAAATCCAAGTAGAATAAATAAGTGAATATGCTCAGTGGTACAGATCAAGGCACAGAGGGAACTAAATCATAAGCAACATGTTTCTGACCTTTACGGTCCTTAATCACTGCTAATACTACTGGCCTCCTTTGAAATACATGCTCTTTTTTAAAGGGAATATATCAGTAGAATCAACCCTCCCATCTATATGGACATATAGGTCATAGAAAGTTGCATAAAATGATACCTTGATATCTGTGGTCTGACGTCTTATTCCAGAGAATTCTACATTTTTCCTAAAATGTAAATAAATTGTTTATTATCTTTGGGCCGGACATAGATCTCCCTGAGAATCTGCCTCCAGAGATTATTATATATGAAAGGCGAGGTTACCAGTGTGAGACATGTAGATCAGGAAAGCAGACTGTCAGTCATTACATGTCTCACACTGGTAATGTCCCTATTTAATGGCCATTAAAATAATCTCTGTAGGCAGATTCTTAACCTCTTCACGACACATAACGTACTGGGTGCATCATGGATTGTGTCAGGTTAATCCCTGCCGGCTGCCGCGGGCAGCCAGCAGCCATCCCTACACATGTCAGCTGATTTGAACAGCTGGCATATGCAGCTATCAGGCACAAGTGGGTCCTGGACCCACTTGCGCATTTTAACTCCTTGCATCTGTAGCGGGCGGAGGGGTCGCGCTCGCTACGCTCGGGTCCAGGGCTTCTGCTGCTGCTCGGTGGCTCGAGCGGTGGGCCGGACCCGGGGACTCGAGCAGCGCTCCTCGCCCACGAGTGAAAAGGGATGGTTTGTTTAGGGAGATAGTTCGTGACGCCACCCACGGGTCGTGGTGATAATGGACACCACCGCTGCTGGTGACGGGGATCCCGGGAGCAATGGCAGGGAGCAGCTAGGATGTTGGTTCCCCCTCCGTGGGTAGGGGTTGGTGATCCCGGGGCCCGGTGGTGGTACGGGGAGGCAGGAAGGCTGGGGTGCACGGTTGCAGTTTCCTTTTTTACGGACGGCAATCAGGTGAGGTATTCGGATAACTGGTGCTCATTCATTCATTCAGTAAAAACTTAAAACAATAACATGGTGCTGATGGTCCCAACGGGGACAACTGGGTTGCAAAGGAGGACCGCTGCCTTTATTGCTCATTTCCGTACTCCTCGCCCGGCTCCAGGCGAAGAAATACAGACTCCATCCCTTCCAGCACATGGCAGGCGCTACGGGGAAGGGCCGGCCGGCATCCATTGTTTCCGCTCCGGGGGATGTAGGTGGCCTCCATATCATACAAGCCGAAGACTCCTTCTTCCTCTGAGACAGGCTCTGTGTCAGCCCCTGAGCCGCTATCATCTGACTCCAGGGGGCTGATGTAAAGGTATATATGGTGTGAACACTGCTCTATTAAGGGTGGTATAGAGGTGCTAGTGAGAGGACCAAGGTCCGGACTATAGAATGTAAATTCAAAACACTGCACTCTCTTCAGCATGAGGTAATAGTAAAAGAAAGTCAACAGATTCGTTTTTATCGTGCAAACCAAGTGTCTTTATTTATGAACAAGGTTAGTGGGAGGGACTAAGGGACGTTTCGGCCCAAGCTGGGCCTTCTTCATACCAAGTCACACTGGGGAAGGGTAAAGAAAAAGAAATAACTATTTACATATATCACAAGAAAAAAGCATATCAACAGATCATATACATATATACATAATTACATGGAAAATCATGTCCTAGTTGATATAAAATGCATCTGGCAGGGAGATTTGGAAAGCCTGCTTTTATTTGATGACCGTATTAATAAAGTGTGGCCTGAGCTCAAGTTTACGCTAAATCATCATCAGGAAGAAATTAGTTTCTTGGACACGTACATCAAAAAAGACACAATGGGCAATCTATCCTCAGACCTATTCCGTAAACCGACCGATCGGAATTGTATGCTCCTATACAGTAGCTGTCATCCTAAATCGACTAAGAATAGTCTACCTAGATCTCAATTTGCAAGAGTTACAAGGATAGTATCGGATGAGAACACAAGAGAGCAGAGACTTGAAGAAATGTCCAATCGGTTCATAGAACGTAATTACCCAATAACATTGCTTAAGACAGAAAGAGAAAGACTATCTTTCACCACCCCCTCAGGGATAGACACAGCAACAGTGGAAAGGATACCATTTGTTCATACGTATCACCCGTCTATGCCTAAGATTTACAATATTATCAATCGCCACTGGCCGCTTCTAAAAAAAGCATATCCAGAGATAGGGCCGTTTATACTTCCACCTATCATGTGTAAGAAAAGACCCCAAAACATAAAAGATTCCCTGGTCAAAGCGGATATTGGCAGCGACAAGAAAAATGTACAAACCTTGTTAGCACCAAAACGTACGGGTACCTTCCCTTGCTTGAATTGTCCATCGTGTTCGAACGTGATCAAAGGAGACCACTTTACGCACCCCAGATCTGGCAAAAGCTTCCCAATAAAAGAATACTTTACCTGCTTGAGCAATTTTGTGGTGTACATCATCAAATGCCCCTGTGGACTATTGTATGTCGGCGAAACAATCCAACATGTCGGTGACCGCATTGCAAGCCATAAATCCACCATTAGGTGTGGAAAATTATGGCTACCCATTCCACACCATTTTCACGAAGCTAAGCATAATGTAGCGCAGTTACGGTTCCAGGTTATTGATAAAGTATATAGGCCCAGGCGCGGAGGAAATCATATTGAGCTTCTCAAAAAAAGAGAGAGCTTTTGGATCCATAAGTTACAAACTCTAGCACCTAAAGGTCTTAATAGAGAGATAGATTGGCTAATATAATGATGGTACTATACCTTTGTATTTGCCCTAAACCGCACTAACTATGTTATGGTACATTTTTTACAGAAAACTTGAGAAATACCATCCTCACCTTTCCTTCTTCCATCGTACACTCACTATTAGATGGTAATGTATAAAATCAGCACTCTCTATTTTAGTCATGTATAGATGGTAATGCTAGTTCACTCTATCAGTATATTGGGACCCTTCCTTTGTTTATGGTTTTTTTCCTAGGTCATACCTTAAAATGATTGGATGTAAACTAATCACTATTGATCTTTGACAGCGATCCAGCAGGTCATGCACCTGGGCGCGGTTGCGACAACACAGCAACATCACTTGGGCATTCAGCCACACCGCTGTCCTGGGCGCAGGCTCCGGGGACTCGGGGCTTTCAGATGGGGGGGACATACTGGTGCGTGTGCTTCCAGGAACCGGATGGATAGTAGAGTCCTGGCGTCCCTGCTCTTTATCCCTTCGGTTACATCAGGCACGCCTTCACCCGCCCCCCCTTGGTTCCTTCCAGCACTTCCTTCTGCTGGGGGCGGGGCTTCACTTTCGCGCCCTCCCTGCTCGGAGAAGACGCTCGAGCGGGAAATCTTCGCGCCCAAGATGGCGGAACTTCAAATTTTTCGGCCGCACACCGCCGGCGGGGACTGCAAGGCGCACTTCTACCAGTAGGTAGATTGGTTCTAATCCTGTTCGTGACGCCAAGTTGTCGCGGGCGGAGGGGCCGCGTTCGCTACGCTCGGGTCCGGGGCTTCTGCTGCTGCTCGGTGGCTTGAGCGGAGGGCCGGACCCGAGGACTCGAGCAGCGCTCCTCGCCCATGAGTGAAAAGGGATGGTCTGTTTGGGGAGATAGTTCATGACGCCACCCACGGGTTGTGGTGATAATGGACACCACCTCTGCTGGTGACGGGGATCCGAGGAGCGATGGCAGGGAGCAGTTAGGATGTTGGTTCCCCCTCCGTGGCTAGGGGTTGGTGATCCCGGGGCCCGGTGGTGGTACGAGGAGGCAAGAAGGCCGGGGTGCACGGATGCAGGGGCAGTGCGGCGCGGTGCCAGATGGCACTGTTGTACTCACTCAGGCACAGATTCACAGAGTCTCTGTTAAACCAAACAGCTGGATGGACTGGTCCCGCAGCCGGCTGCAGTGTCTTTGCTCTCTCCGGACAGGTTGATGGTGGCTGTCTTTCCCTGCACCGCTGTGAATGTATTGACTCCGATGGTTGCCCACTGGTAGTCCGCTCCCCGGCGTGTATGTAACGAACGAGCCCGTTTTGCCCGCAGGTGCTGGCCCTTGGATTTCTAGCCTAAGGCAGGGGCTTTTTATCCTCACTGTGTGGGCGGTTGCCTTCTGTCGGGTCTTGGGTGTGAGGGAAACCCTGGGGTACCGGTCACTATCGGATTTGACCTTTTCGGCGGCTCCTAGCCTGGTCGGGGTCTGATGGCCCTGCCTTTGTGCTTGGTCCAGATCTGCTCCCCGGCTCGGTACTGGCGGGCCACCACCCGTCCCCGGTCCTACGGTTCTGCTGACCTGCACCACTCCTGCAGACGGCCACCATGGTCTGCCGACCTTGCTGTACGTGCCTGGGCTCCTACCCAGACACCAACAGTTTTTCTTCCTGTCACTTTCCACTCCAAACTCCAACTGACTACTTTTCCCACCTCCAGGCCTGTGAACTCCTCGGTGAGCGGGGCCAACCGCCTGGCTCCGCCCCACCTGGTGTGGACATCAAGCCTGGGGGGTAGCAACAAGAATTTTGTTTGACTGTTGTTGCCTAACCAGGGGAGGGGGTGTGTGTGATGTTGTGTTTGTGACTACCTGGCTAGTCCAGGGCGTCACACATCTCACTGTCAAAATGTGACAGTGAGATGAAACAGCGCGCCGCAGAAAGCATTCACTTACTTGGCGTCATCGGAAATCGCATTACATGATCACGTGGATCGGATGGTTGGCATGGTAGCATAGGGTCATGTGATGACTCCTGTAGCTATCATGACTCACTTCCTCTTACCCCCTGCAGACTGCCGTGTGTGAGAGTAAAGCAGCTTTTCTGCAGATCTCAGCTCTGATCTACAGAAATGAACAAGCAATCAGACTGCTGATCCTTATAGTCCCTTAGGAAGCCTACAAAAATTAAAATAAAAAAGTATAAAAAAAAGGTTTTAAAAAATGTAAAAAAAAACCCCTAAAAAGTTCAAAATATACACACATTTGGTATCGCCACGTTCAGTAATGCACGATCTATCAAAATATAAAATCAGTTAATCTAATCGGTAAACAAAATCGGCAAAAAACAATCCAAACACCAAACTTACGCAAGATGCGATAACAGGCGATCAAAACGTAGCATCTACGCAAAAATGGTACCTTTAAAAACGTGAGATGCAAAAAATAAGCCTTCACTGAGCCATAGATCCCGAAAAATGAGAATGCTATGGATAGGGGAAAATGGCGCAAAAAGTGTGTCTTTTTTTTCTTTTACAAACGTGAATTTTTTTAGCCCCTTAGATAACAGTAAACCTATACATGTTTGATGTTTACAAACTCTTACCGACCTGAAGCATCACACCTACACATCAGTTTTACCATATAGTGAACACAGTGAATAAAATATCCCAAAAACAATCATGGAGTCGCACTTTTTTTGCAATTTTTTTGCACTTGGAATTTTTATGCCGTTTTCCAGTATACTATATGATAAAACTTATGGTTTCATTTAAAAGTACAACTCGTCCCGCAAAAAAACAAACACTCATATGGCAAGATGGACGGAAAAATAAAAAAAAATGAAAATACGGCTCTCGGAACAAGGGGAGAAAAAAACGAAAATGAAAAACTGAAAAATTGCCCGAGGGTGAATGGGTTAAATAATCTCTGCAGGCAGATTCTCAGGGAGATTTTTGTCTGGCCCATTAGATCTTTACAGCTCATTACATATTAAGAATAATGTGGAACATTCTGGAATAAGACATCAGATCGCAGATATTAATTTATCATTTTATTCAATTCTCTATGACCTGCATGCCCATATAAACGACTTAGGATGGTTGATCCTTCTGACAGTTTCCATGTAAGTCAGAGCTTAAAAGCGGATATATTACTCTGCATAGTATTTTACAGTGCAATGAAAGATGCAAGAAAAAAATAGGTATACATATAATGGTTGAGGTAGTACCGTATATTTAAATGACAATGACGCAGAAAAAATAACAAAAAACAAAATTATTAAAAAAAAAATGTTTTTATCAGCTACATACATCACATTTAAAAGATACATGTAGGATATCCAGTAAATATGTCATGCTGATACAGAACACTGAGCATGCATTATACTCATCCTCCTCCATGATTGCTTCTAGGGGAGCCTGTGTTCTACTCATTACCACCCCAGGTTTCATCTGAGAGTAGCCTTAACCTCCATATGTGCAGTTCAGTCTACGCTCTATCTGTTTTTGTGTAGCACAAATTTATGGAATGGTCTTGTACTGGTTTACCTTGTTACATACAATTGAATAGTTAAAATCAACTCTTATTATACTAGTAAGATTCCTATACACATTAGAATAATGTTGGCCAACCTTACTGATATCACCATGGTTGAAAACTATTGGAGAAACTAAGGATCCATAATAATAAAACAGCTGCGATGAATGAAACACCAAACTGTCAAGGGAGTGACAGAAATTGGGGGAGGGACTATGTTGGCCCTCAGACTAAGCGTACTCTAGGCTAGCCCTCAATCCAGAAGTATGCTTGAAGGTAGCAAGGTCTGGGCCCTTCGCGTCTCCCTATCTCCTGTCCGTGACCCTGATGGTAAGACCCCCCACCACCCAAGGGGAAAGGCAAGTGTCGCGGGCGGGGAGGAGGGTGTCAGCACACTACGCTCACCCCTTCTGCTCGGGTCCGGCGGTTGCTGCTCAGTGGTGGCTCGAGCTGTGGGCCGGATCCCGGGGGTTTCTCGAGCGGCACTCCTCGCCCGTGAGTGAAAGGGGTTTGTTGGGTGTGGGAATTGTTTATTGTCCGTGACGCCACCCACGGTTGTGGTGATTTCACCACCGCTGCTAAATATGGGGATCCCAGGGATGGTGATGCGGAGCAGCCAGGTGTTGTGTTGCCCCTCCGTGGGTAGGGGTTGGTGATCCCGGGGCCCGGTGATGGTTTGGGAGGTGCAGGGCCTGGTGGGCGCAGGGACGCGGGGGCAGCGCTGTGCCTTGCGGCACTGTGGTACTCACTCAGCCTGAGACGTTGACACAGTTTTACGGTAAACCACACGGCTGGAAAGACGGTTCCCACGGACGGCTGCACTTGCTCTCCCAGTAGGTGACGGTGATGTCCCTTTTCCTTGCACCTTTGTTCTATGTTGGTTGCGATGGGTCCCCACCGGTAACCCGCTCCCCGGCTTCAAGCTGGACCGGAGGAGCTCTACTCTTTGCCCGCAGGCGCTGGCCCTGAGAAACTGGTGCCTTGGCGGTGGCGGTGTCTCTCCTACACTGGTTGGGCTGTTGCCTTCAAACGGGACTTGGTTGTTGAGGGATCTACGTCCCCTTCACTGACGGATTTGGCAAATTCTGGCGACTCCTAGCCTTGCCGGGGTCCGAGAGGCCCCTGCCCTGGTGCTGACTGTCCTTCGGAACACTGCTCCAGACCGCCGGGCCACTACCCGTCCGCGGTCCTTCCAGGAACTTCCAAACGGTCCCACTTCAGACAGTCACCGCCGTTGCTGACCTTGCTGACCTGTCCTGCACACAGCTGGACTCTTCAGGCTTTGCACACTCTTCCTTTCCTGTCACCACTCTTGCTTTCCTCCTTTACCGCTTTTCTTCCTTCACTTTCACTTAGCTGTTTACTCTAGCCCTGCCTGGGCTAATCTTGTTGTTTACTCTCTCATGTCCCTCACTGGACTCTGTTTACTTAGCTCCTCACTCAAGCTCCTCCTGAGCTAATCTGCCTGGTACTTCCTGCCTCCAGAGCTGTGTCCTCCTCGGTGGGCGGAGCCAACCGCCTGGCCCACCCCCTGGTGTGAACATCAGCCTCTAGAGGAAGGCAACAAGGAATTTTGGTTAGCTTTGGTGTTCCTAACTGGGATGTAGGGTGTGGTGGTGTGTGACCTGTGTCCCCTGGCTTGCCCAGGGCGACACACAAGGACAGGAGCCAAAAACCACACCAATAAATACTGACAGGCAGGGGTAAAAACAAAACTCACGCACACCTATAACAAACACCAGGGGACAACAAAAGGTGTACAGGGAGGGGTAAGACCGAAATTAGAAAGTAACAAAACAGGCTACCTTCACACACACCTAAGCAACAGACAGCAACAGACACCTCCTAACAGTTCCAGGTCTAGCTCCAGACTGAACTGAATAACCAGCATCCTCTGACGGGAGCAGAGAGTTTTTTATCCAGGCCGGAAGTTGTCATCAGAGAAGTTGTCGCGGGCGGGGAGGGGACGCTGCGCTCACCACGCTCGGGTCCGGCGCTGCTGCTGCTTTGCCTGCTGCTCGGTGGCTCGAGCGGTGGGCCGGATCCGGGGACTCGAGCGGCGCTCCTCGCCCGTGAGTGAAAAGGGGGGTGGTTTTGGGGATTTATTGTCCGTGACGCTACCCACGGTTGTGGTGAGGTTGTGACACCACCGCTGCTCTGGACGGGGATCCCGGGAGCGATGACGGGGAGCAGCTTGGATGTTGTTCTTCCCCTCCGTGGGTAGGGGGATTGGTTGTCCCGGGGCCCGGTGAGGGAGGAATGGCAGGCGGGCTACGGGGCCTGGTAAAGTGCAGGGTCGCGGGGGCAGCGCGGTGCAGCACGGCACAGTGGTACTCACTCAGCCAATGATGAATGCAAAGTCTCTGGTAAAACAAACGGCTGGATGGACGGGTCCCACAGACGGCTGCGGTTGTTCTTCTCCCGGTAGGTTGGCGGTGACTGCCTTTCCCTGCATCTATGTTATGTTCTGGTGGCTTCCCACCGGTAACCCGCTCCACAGCTTGGATGGAGGCTGAGGGAGCCCCTTTTGCCCGCAGGCTCTGGCCCTGGGAACTGTAGCCTTGGCGGTGACTGTATTTCCCTTCACGGTTTGAGCTGTTGCCTTCAATCGGGTCTTGACTGCTGGGAAACCCCGGAGGTTCCCTTCGCTAACGGATTTGACCGGTTTTACGGCGACTCCTAGCCTGGTCGGGGTCCGTAGGCCCTGCCAAATGGTGCTGGCTTCTCTTCGCTCCCCGATCCGGTACCGGTGGGCCACCGCCCATCCCCGGTCCTTACAGTTCATGTCAATCAGCCCCTCCTGCAGACGGTCACCACCGTCTGCCAACCTTGCTGTATGTGCCCGGCCACGGTCAGTCTCCTCCACTGCCACTTCACTTCTCCACTCCACTGCACTCCTCACTTCAACTGCCTTCCTTTTCCCGCCTCCAGGACTGTGAACTCCTCGGTGGGTGGGGCCAACCGCCTAGCTCCACCCCCTGGTGTGGACATCAGCCCCTGGAGGGAGGCAACAAGGATTTTTGTTTGACCTAGATGTGCCTAGCCGGGGTGTGGGGTGTGTTGTTGCAGTACCTGTGACGTCCTGGCTTGTCCAGGGCGCCACAAAATCTCCTGGGAAGAGTTAATGAGCTTGCTGCTGGCAAAGACAATGGATATTAACTCTGCAACCGCCCAAAGAAAAGCATACGTTTAATATGTAAGGTCTCAGATGATAAGAACCCCTGATCCTGCCTCTATTCTCACAAACAGACGACCGTGACACAGACACTTTCAGTATTTCCAAGAAAACATTGAATATGATTCTGGTTTAGACACAGAGACACCTTTCAACATTACTGCACATTGTAAAGGGCAAAAATATAGAGAAAAAAAAATCACAGATCTTTTTAAACAGACAATAAGACGCTCTTTACTTATGTTTCATGGAACATAATAGCATATAGTTCATCGGCAATGGAAAAAGTGTACACATCCAGGCTGTTTGCAAAGGTTTGAGAAATTGGTCTACAGAGACATCGGTGGAGCTGAGAATAGCGGGTTGACACCCCGTCAATGTTTTGGCATAATCCCCTTTCTCAAGCATGTGTCTGGCACTTTGCATCTCATTAATAAAGCATCAATCACATGACCTTTATGCAAATTATTGCCAAGTAAACTAGATAATGTGTTAAAAAACATAATCCGGTAATACATCGCAAAAATGCTAGACAGAAGAAACTAAATGACTGGGTTTTTTTTCACTGGATGAATAAAAATACAATGAGTTTTGGAACCAATAATTTTCCTTCCTCTTGCCTGAGGAAGGCGTTTGATCAGTTAAAAAAAAGTTATTTTTGTGCATCTTTCATTAATAAATGCATATTGTCACGAGGTATGAAATGACAGAACAGGGGCTTTTAGGCTAGCCCTCAGACTTGAGACCCCATGCTGTCCCTTATCTCAGAGGTTGACTTGATGGTAGCTAGGTCTAAGCCCCCAGCGTGACCCTGACTCCTGTCCGAGCCCTGATCTTACACCCCTCTCCTCCAATCTTGGGGCAGGCCGGAAACACAGTGACAAACCCCCACAGAAAAGATATGGACAAGGGAGAACAAAAACTCATACACATGCATTCAAACACAAAGGAGAGAATATACATGTATAGGGGAATAAAGAAAAAGGAACAGACGTAAACGCACAACAGGGGAACTTCTACACCACTCAAAATAGCAACTACAGATTACCACAAACACAGAAATTACTCAAGCTCTGCTGAAACTATTATTGGCTCTAAGTAGCAAGGTCCAGAATCTTACATAGGAAGGAGACAGCTGTTATTGGTAATAAGCACCCTAAGCTACTAGCAAACTTCCCCAGGTCAGCAGGACTGAGGAACAGAGCACATGAAACAGCTGATACCCGGCTCTGGCTGAACAACTATGAGACGTCAGGTTGCCTGTCAGGCTCTGCAGTGTGAACAGAGCCTGACGCTGCCGAGACACCTAATGAGTCTAGACCTGAACATCGCATGACACATATTTTTCATGTAAACAGTATCTCCTATTGGCAGACCCCCAAACCCCTGTGTGTTTCATGCAGTTTACGTTTGACTTTTGGAAAGTTCAGTCCATTTCTGTAGGTGTGGCAGCCTGGAACTTCCTTCATACATGTGTCTCTCAGCATTGTGCCTGATATTGCACAACTTCATTTGGTCAGTGCAATCCACATTCTTTGTACTCTTTGTGCCACACAGTATTACTCTATGAAGGTCTTCTTGTCATTGCATTGTTATAGACTAATACAACTCATAATCTTTATGACAAGCCTGTGTTTTCTGTCATTGCAGGTATTACTCTGTGCTGTACCCTCTTGAGAGGAAGATATCAGACTCCAAGGCTAGAGACTTGCTTATCTACATTTGGACTCATGCCGTTGTCGCCAGCGTCCCTGTTTTTGCTGTGACTAATGTGACTGACATTTATGCCATGTCCACCTGCTCCCAGTCTTGGGGCTACTCTCTGGGCCACTTGGTATACGTCCTGGTGTACAATGTCACCACTGTTTTAATACCTGTTGCTGTGGTTTTCCTATTTATGTTACTTATACGCAGAGCGCTAAGTGCAAGTCAGAAGAAAAAGGTGGTGATAGCAGCTCTACGAACCCCACAGAACTCTATATCTATCCCATATGTTTCTCAAAAGGAGGCAGAGTTGCATGCTATGCTGCTGTCCATGGTCCTTATATTCATCCTCTGCAGTGTTCCCTACTTGACGATGGTGGTTTATCGCACTGTGCTCAATGTATCTCACATCTCAGACTTTCTAATGCTTACTGCCATTTGGTTGCCTAAAGTTTCGCTCGTCACCAATCCTCTCCTGTTCTTGACCGTCAACAAGTCTGTGCGCAAGTGTGTTTTGGGTACCATAGTGCAACTCCATCGTCGGTACAGCCGAAGGAATGTGGTCAACCTAGGATCGGTGGCAGAGGTAAACTTGGAGCCCAGCGTTCGCTCAGGAAGCCAACTTCTGGAGATGTTCCACATTGGACAACAACAAATATTTAAATCTGTAGAGGAGGAGGAGGATAATGAGATAAAGTTAGAGGCTTCCAAAAGCTACAAACTGAAGGACACAATGGCCTGTACAAGCCAAGAGGTAGAACAAACTTTGGTTCAAAAGTTAATTCCTCAGAGCACAGAATCAGCTTCACAAGTAGCCCCTGTGATGTCTGGTGAAGCCGAACTGCTTAACGATAGGTACTCCATGCAATTTGGATATGGGCCCTTTGAGTTGCCCCCACAATGGCTGTCTGATAAAAGAAATAGCAAGAAACGTCTTTTACCTCCTCTTGGGAATACCCCTGAGGAGCTGATTCAGACCAAACAGCCCAAATGTAAGGCTGAACGCAAAATAAGTCGAAATAATAAAGTTTGCATTTTTCCGAAAGTGGACTCCTAGCACAGCCTAAGCGTAAAATTCTAAAAAGATCCTATGGATCTGAGCTCCAGTCTTGTTACATATACCAAATTGTGTACAACGACGGGAACGAGACGCACAAAGTGTTCCTTATTGATATGGACGGTGTGCTGTAGCGGATTTCCTCTTCTGTGCTCTCTGTGGAACTGTGACATTCTGTGACAAATTAGAGAAGATGGTTTCAGACTCCTACGGTGCTGGAAGAGCGTGCCGGTTACTCAGTAATAGACATGCTGATCCCTCCTGCTCTCATCTCAACAACGCTTGACCTGACAAATAAGAGAACGTGACCCATGTATAAACCGGTCTCACAGCATAGTAGCGCCTCAGGTTAAATTTCATATTGTAAAAAAACAAAAATCTGACTTATGACTGTAGCTTGCGGTGAATCATCTGTGATGTTTCTAATTACTCTCTGTTTTCTGCTTAGGTCCCTCACTTTTCAGTAGATAGGTAGAAATAAATAAGCCATTTCATAGAATTGTTTTCCCCGTTACCTCAATCAACACGTTCTGCAGATTTGTACACAGTTTATAATCATTCCCATCAGTGCCCACCCAGGCGCAGGTTACAATCTAGTTTCCCTTCTGAAAATGAATGTATGTACTAGAGTCTTTTTGGAGTCTTAACACTAGAAGTCCTAGAGAGGGGTCATTTAACATTTCTACCTTTGGAACCCAAAGACAGGTCGAATGACCTGAAGGATTTTAGCTAACATCCTATAATCACCGTCTTTTGTTCTGTAATTAAGGCCATTACTGTCGCACCACAGGAGGTTGTTGTTTTCCAACCTCCTGTGGTGCAACAGTAATGGCCTTAATTACAGTTTGGACTAAGGGTCATTTGACCTTCTTTCGGGACTTCAGGGGGGAGCTCGAAATTTCTGGGACTTCTAGTGTTAACCTCTTATCATCTTTTACTCAAAATTCAATAAATTAAATTAATTAATCATTAATTAATTCATTTAATTTATACATTACATTCATTAATTTTGCTTAAGTTTAATGTTCATTTTTAATTTTTTATTTTTTTTTTCATTAAAAATCTGTCATTTAATTAAAAAAAATGAAAATTTCTAATTTGGCAAGTAATAGGTTAATAGTAACTGGAGGCAGGGAGAACATGGCAGGTTTTGGCACTGTATAAATTCATTCTTTGGACTAGCGTACCGCAAGACAACAGTACTTCTCCGCTTAATCTACTACTTAAGAAATTTAAAGGAATTGTCCATAAAGTTTACTTGATGGACTTTCCTTGGGTTAGAGCCTCAGTTCCTGAGTGCAGTCACATTAATACTGTGTATCCCTGAAAATAAGACAGGGTCTTATATTATTTTTTGGCAAATGAATGAGCTCTCACATACAGATCTGCGTCACTGTCAGGTCCTCATGCGTTCTACAGTGGTTGACTCCTCCTGGTAACTGGAAACAGTATCATTTGCGTGGAGTGATACTGGTATCCAATCTGCTGTGTGAGTGGCAGTGCAATGCAGCAGGAGCGAAGAGGGACCTGACTGCAATGCAGATCTCTTTGTGAGAGCCCATCCACTATCAGCACTTGTTTGGAGGTTTTTTTGGGAGGGGAATCTGCTTTCTTTTGGGGTGTCTGCTTTCTTTTGGGTGGATATCGGCTTTCTTTGATGAAGAATCCTACTGTATTCTTTAACTGTTTGAGTTGCTTGGACACTTCGTTATGGAACTGAAACTAGGTCTTATTTTGGAGTAGGGCTTATATTTTAAGCATACTCAAAAAAGACCCTAAAATCCTATTAGGGCTTATTTTCTAGGTAGGTCTTATTTTCAGGGAAAAAGGGTATATACATTGCGGTTTCAGGATAAATAATGAGGAATCACTGGTGATACAAGTGTTGTGACCGGTTTCACTGATTATTTATTGATTCTTTTTCCTAATGAAAGGCAATTAAAGGGGTTGTCTACTACTTAATAGCTCTAGTCTGGTGCAGAAAATTAAGAAGTGCTTGCTTACTACCTGGACAGGCGCCATTCTTGCCATATTGCCACTGTGTCTTCCAGCGGCCATGTGGCATTGCCATGTGACCGTTACAGACAATCAGCTGCACCCTTTTAGTATTCTGTTAGAGTGGACAATCCCTTTAAGGATTTCATGAACTCATTAAAAGGGTTAAAAAGTGACCTGTTTGCACTTTCTTTTCTAATGCTCAATTAAATATTCAATTTTATTTTCTTTTTTAAATCTGCTATACAGTTCCAGAGATATAGGCCTTTTTATTTAGTACAGACAATATGCTAATTTGTATGATCTTTACCAAGAGGGCAGTGCTTACAGGTTAACAAGGCAAAGCAGTCTAAAGACATGCCCCCAGAGAGTCCTGTGAGCAACGCCCACTTGGTAAAAACCATAAAAGTTATCATATTGGGTGCACTAAATATAAAAGGCCCATATGTCTAAGGCCCCCTTCACACGTCATTGAAAAACACTGACGTTCTTCCCTGACGTTCTTCACTGACGTTCCTCACTGACGTGCCTTCGCTCCTGCTGTCCATGGTGCTGAACTCCTCGGCTCTGCAGCGTCCGCCCACCGCTCTCTGCAGCTACTTCCGGGTCGGCTATTCCTGCTTTCATGAATATTCATGAGCCGGGCAGGAGCTGCAGAGAGCGGAGGGTGCACAGCGAATCGCTGGAAAGGTTAGTTGAAAATGAATAAAATTTAATATGTCAGTGTTTTTCTGGTACGTGTTTCACGGATCACACACGGATCACACCATAGTGTGGTCCGTGGGTCATCAGTGATGCCAGAAAAAAACGAACTTGTCTCTGTGCAGAATCACGGACACACGTGTACGCTGCACGGAGACACGTTCAGTGAAAAATCAATGATGTGTGAGCAGACCCATTGATTATAATGTGTCTGCGTATGTCAGTGATTCTGGTACGTATAAAAAAAGCACATACGTACCAGAATCACTGACGTGTGAAGGGGGCCTAAAGCTGTATGGCAGGTTAAAAAAAAGGGAATATTCAGGAGACCTACAAGGCTAAAATAAAAGCAAAAACAGGTTCTCTTTAATTAAGCCACTGCAAATGAAGAATGTGAACTATAGTGCATATAGGATTAAACGTCTCTTATTGGGAACCTGTCACCAGAATCAGAGCCACGATTGCAGCCACGTATGATTTACTCTGAGACGATGCAGTGTTCTAGATAAACTTGTATAATCGAACAGAATCATTAATTTCTAGCAAGATTCATAAACTAAATATCTTTCAGCACCACAGATTACATATAATGGAAGCCATCTTGGATGGTACATAGTCGTGATGAATAAGTAGCCCCTTCCCTTTTATTACCAGTAATTGTTTTACTATTCTACAAGTGCAGTAAGTTTACCTAGATACAAGCTAATATCTTATTAAAGAGGTTGTCCACTTCTTTAACATTGATAGCCTATCCTTAGGCGGGCTTTACACGTTGCGACATTGGTAACAATGTATCGTCGGGGTGACGTCGTTAGTGACGCACATCCGGCATCCGACATTGCAGCGTGTAAACCCTAGGAGCGACGATCACCGATCGCAAAAACGTCAAAAATCGGTGATCGGTGACACGTCGCTCCATTCCATAATGTCGTTACTGCTGCTGGTACGATGTTGTTTGTCGCTCCTGCAGCACCACACATAGCTGTGTGTGAAGCCGCAGGAACGACAAACATCTCCTTACCTGCGTCCCGCCGGCAATGCGGAAGGAAGGAGGTGGTCGGGATGTTATGTTCCGCTCATCTCCGCCCCTCCGCTTCTATTGGCTGGCCGTTTAGTGACGTTGCGGTGACACCGAACACACCTTCCCCCCTTGAGGGAGAGATTGTTTGGCAGTCACTGCGACGTCGCCGACAAGGTATGTGCGTGTGAAGCTGCCGTAGCGATAATGTTCGCTACGGCAGCTATCACCACATATCGCATGTGCGATGAGGGTGGGTGCTATTGCGCTCGACATCGCTAGACGATGCAAGCGATGTTGCAACGTGTAAAGCCCGCCTTAGACTAGGTTATCAATGTCTGATTGGCAGGAGTCCGACATGCCGCAACTCCACCAATCAGCTGTTCTTGGTCCCAGAGGCGGCAACAACAGGCAGCAGGACATGCTCAGTTCTGGAGCTGCTCCATCTTCTGATAGTGGCTGCTGCTGGGTTTTGCACATCCGCCTCCTAATGATTAGAACAGGAGGCAGATGTGCAGTACCCGGCCACGGTCACTATCAGAAGACGGAGCAGTTCAGAAGACGGAGCAGTACTGGATCTCAGCATTTCCATCCTCCTGCTGCCACCGCCGGGACCGTGATCAGCTGTGGCGTGTTGGACCCCAGCCGATCAGACATTGATGATCTATCCTAAGGATAGGCTATCAATATCAAAGTAGTGGACAACCCCTTTAAGTAATGTGAAAGGACAATTTTAACTCTATTATTTCATCTCTTTGTTTATAGTATCTATTATGGTAGTGAGAACGTTACATACTACCACACCTTCTATGTCCTCAATTTAGAACCAATTCCAAGGTGGAGACCTGTTCCAGGCTTGGCTATTAAGGGGACCTAGTCAGATGTTACTAACTACACTAGTGTTGCGTCTGGAAGTGCATTGGGTCATGTTCATGGACTTGTATTTAGAGATGAGTGAATCTGAGGTTCCGTTTTTTAACTGAACACCAAATTTAAAAATCAAGGTCCGGGTTCGGGGTTTGGATGCTTTACTTTATATATATATTATATATATATATATATATATATATATATATATATATATATATATATATACAGTCAGGGCCAGAAATATTTGGACAGTGACACAAGTTTTGTTATTTTAGCTGTTTACAAAAGCATGTTCAGAAATACAATTATATATATAATTTGGGCTGAAAGTGCACACTCCCAGCTGCAATATGAGAGTTTTCACATCCAAATCAGAGAAAGGGTTTAGGAATCATAGCTCTGTAATGCATAGCCTCCTCCTTTTCAAGGGACCAAAAGTAATTGGACAAGGGACTCTAAGGGCTGCAATTAACTCTGAAGGCGTCTCCCTCGTTAACCTGTAATCAATGAAGTAGTTAAAAGGTCTGGGGTTGATTACAGGTGTGTGGGTTTGCATTTGGAAGCTGTTCCTGTGACCAGACAACATGCGGTCTAAGGAACTCTCAATTGAGGTGAAGCAGAACATCCTGAGGCTGAAAAAAAAGAAAAAATCCATCAGAGAGATAGCAGACATGCTTGGAGTAGCAAAATCAACAGTCGGGTACATTCTGAGAAAAAAGGAATTGACTGGTGAGCTTGGGAACTCAAAAAGGCCTCGGCGTCCACGGATGACAACAGTGGTGGATGATCGCCGCATGCTTTCTTTGGTGAAGAAGAACCCGTTCACAACATCAACTGAAGTCCAGAACACTCTCAGTGAAGTAGGTGTATCTGTCTCTAAGTCAACAGTAAAGAGAAGACTCCATGAAAGTAAATACAAAGGGTTCACATCTAGATGCAAACCATTCATCAATTCCAAAAATAGACAGGCCAGAGTTAAATTTGCTGAAAATCACCTCATGAAGCCAGCTCAGTTCTGGAAAAGTATTCTATGGACAGATGAGGCAAAGATCAACCTGTACCAGAATGATGGGAAGAAAAAAGTTTGGAGAAGAAAGGGAAAGGCACATGATCCAAGGCACACCACATCCTCTGTAAAACATGGTGGAGGCAACGTGATGGCATGGCCATGCATGGCTTTCAATGGCACTGGGTCACTTGTGTTTATTGATGACATAACAGCAGACAAGAGTAGCCGGATGAATTCTGAAGTGTACCGGGATATACTTTCAGCCCAGATTCAGCCAAATGCCGCAAAGTTGATCGGACGGTGCTTCATAGTACAGATGAACAATGACCCCAAGCATACAGCCAAAGCTACCCAGGAGTTCATGAGTGCAAAAAAGTGGAACATTCTGCAATGGCCAAGTCAATCACCAGATCTTAACCCAATTGAGCATGCATTTCACTTGCTCAAATCCAGACTTAAGACGGAAAGACCCACAAACAAGCAAGACCTGAAGGCTGCGGCTGTAAAGGCCTGGCAAAGCATTAAGAAGGAGGAAACCCAGTGTTTGGTGATGTCCATGGGTTCCAGACTTAAGGCAGTGATTGCCTCCAAAGGATTCGCAACAAAATATTGAAAATAAAAATATTTTGTTTGGGTTTGGTTTATTTGTCCAATTACTTTTGACCTCCTAAAATGTGGAGTGTTTGTAAAGAAATGTGTACAATTCCTACAATTTCTATCAGATATTTTTGTTCAAACCTTCAAATTAAACGTTACAATCTGCACTTGAATTCTGTTGTAGAGGTTTCATTTCAAATCCAATGTGGTGGCATGCAGAGCCCAACTCGCGAAAATTGTGTCACTGTCCAAATATTTCTGGACCTAACTGTATATAGTACAGGCCAAAAGTTTGGACACACCTCATCTCTAGAACAACTGTTAAGAGGAGACTTTGTGCAGCAGGCCTTCATGGTAAAATAGCTGCTAGGAAACCACTGCTAAGGACAGGCAACAAGCAGGAGAGACTTGTTTGGGCTAAAGAACACAAGGAATGGACATTAGACCAGTGGAAATCTGTGCTTTGGTCTGATGAATCCAAATTTGAGATCTTTGGATCCAACCACCGTGTCTTTGTAGAAAAGGTGAACGGATGGACTCTACATGGCTGGTTCCCACCGTGAAGCATGGAGGAGGAGGTGTGATGGTGTGGGGGTGCTTTGCTGGTGACACTGTTGGGGATTTATTCAAAATTGAAGGTATACTGAACCAGCATGGCTACCACAGCATCTTGTAGCGGCGTGCTATTCCATCCGGTTTGCGTTTAGTTAGACCATCATTTATTTTTCAACATGACAATGACCCCAAAACACACCTCCAGGCTGTGTAAAGACTATTTGACTAAGAAGGAGAGTGATGGGGTGCTACGCCAGATGACCTGGCCTCCACAGTCACCAGACCTGAACCCAATCGAGATGGTTTGGGGTGAGCTGGACCGCAGAGTGAAGGCAAAAGGGCCAACAAGTGCTAAGCATCTCTGGGAACTCCTTCAAGACTGTTGGAAAACCATTTCCGGTGACTACCTCTTGAAGCTCATCAAGAGAATGCCAAGAGTGTGCAAAGCAGTAATCAAAGCAAAAGGTGGCTCCTGTGAAGAACCTAGAATATAAGACATATTTTCAGTTGTTTCACAATTTCTTAAGTATTTCATTCCACATGTTTTCATTCATAGTTTTGATGTCTTCAATGTGAATCTACAATTTTTAGAGTCATGAAAATAAAGAAAACTCTTTGAATGAGAAGGTGTGTCCAAACTTTTGGTCTGTACTGTATATATATATATAGAATGTACAGTGGATATAAAAAGTCTAAACACTACTGGTAGAATGCAAGGTAAAAAAAAAAAATAAAACCCAAAGGAAACATTTTAGAGTTTTTTTTCAGCCTGTAATGTTGGCCTAATCTGTACAATTCAATTGAGAAATCTTTTTAGATGGAAGAAAACTAAAGAACTAAAATAACTTGGATGCATAAATATGCACACCCTTAAACTAATATAACTTAGTTGCATAAATATGCACACCCTAAAGCCCGCTTTACACGCTGCAATGTATCTTACGATGTGTCGGCGGGGTCACGTTGTAAGTGACGCACATCCGGCATTGTAAGTTACATTGCAGTGTGTGACAGCTACGTGCGATTGCGATTGAACGGTAAAACGTTCATTGCACGCACGTCGTTCATTCCTCATGAATTGTACATCAGATTGTTCATCGTACCCGGGTAGCGCACATTGCAGTGTGTGACACCCCGGGAACGATGAACAGATCTTACCTACGTCCTGCAGCTCCCGGCCGGTAATGCGGAAGGAAGGAGGTGGGCGGGATGTTTACGTCCCGCTCAGCTCCGCCCCTCCGCTTCTATTGGCCGACTGCTGCGTAACGTCGATGTGACACCGAACGTCCCAACCACTCCAGGAAGTGGACGTTCGCCGCCCACATCGAGGTCGTATGGAAGGTAAGTATGTGTGATGGGGGTTAATGGTATGTGCGGCACGTTCAACAAATTGAACGTGCCGCACATACGATGGGGGCGTTGCAAATCGCATACGATATCGTATGCGAAATTGTAACGTGTAAAGCAGGCTTTAAACTAATTCTTTGTTGAAGTACCCTTTGAATTTCTGACAGTATTCAGTCATTTTGGTTAGGAGTCTATCAACATGGCACATCTAGAATTAGCAAATTTTGCACAGTGTTTTTTGCTTCAACTCTCCAAATGTTTCAGATTGTGACTTGAGGAGATCTCCTGTGTACAGCGCCCTCTTTAGGTCAACCCACATATTTTCCAATTGGATTCAAGTCTGGAATCTGGCTGTACCATTTTAAAACTTTGATGTTCTTCTTGAAAAGTCATTTTTGTGTTGATTTAGAGGTATGTTTAAAGTCATGTGAAATTCATCTTCAGCTTTTTAACAGAGACCTGAAGGTTTTTTACAAAATTGACTGATATTTGAAACTGTTCATAATTCCTCTACCTTGACTAAAGCACCAGTTCCAGTTTTTGAAAAGAAGCCACAAAGCATAATGCTACCTCCACCATGCCTCACTGTGGGTACGGTGATCTTTTGATGATGTGCAGTGTTGGCTTAGCATCAAACATACCTTTTGGAATTATGGGCAAACAGTTCAACCTTGGTCTTATCAGACCATAAAACGTTTCCCAACATTCTTTTAGCAGACAATATAGGTTTTGGCAAAACATAGCTGGATTTGGATGTGTTTCCCTCTTGCCACCCTACCCCACAGGCCAGACATATAAAGAATACATGAGATTACTGTCACATGCATAACACAATCAGTACTTGACAGAAATTACTCCAGCCTATTAAATGTTGCTGTAGCCTTCTTGGCAGTCTCCCAAATCAATTTTCTTCTGGTATTTTCATACATTTTTGAGGGAGGTCCAGCTCTAGGAAATGGGACCATTGTGCCAAATTTAGGCCACTTCTTGATGATGTCTTCACAGTGCACTATGTGATATTTAATGCATTGGAAATGTTTTTGCACCTTTCTCCTGACTGATAACTTTCAACAAAGAGATCCCTTTGCTGTGTTGTAAGCTGTTTACAGAACATTGCATTTGATGTAAAATACAACTAAGAAAATGTCAGGAAATTCCTACTAGAACAGTTGGGTGTGTAGACTTTTCATATCCACTGTGTATGATAGGTTTAAATGACTATATGTAAGTACACAGTGTAATTGCCCCCAGCAATGGTCTATTTAGGGACCAATTTTTAATAGTGACTATGTTATGTTTGTTTTTAGCTGCTTAATCCATATTTTGTGAAAACTCATTTTCAAGTACTTTTTATATAATTTTTTAGGTTGTCTATATGCCATATTTGCTAATTTACTGATTTTATTTTTAATGGGTTCAGTGCCAAAGAAAACTAAATTAGGATTTCCATTTCAGATATGTATGCTTATGCTTTTACTTCTGCTAGAAGTAGATGTGAGGTTTGTAGATCGATTATAGCAGATGAAGTTTTGTAAAGAAAGAAATATTTTTAAAAAAGTTTCTTTAAATCAAAAATGCAGTTATACCCCAAATTTCCAGATGTTTTAAGAACATATTCACAAATCTGGGTGTCATAGTCCGGGATTCACAGACTGACCATGGTGCTCTCGACCCCAACTTAACAGCTTTCTAAGGTTCTTTCACATTGTGTTTTGATCTTCGTTCAGGGGTCCCGTCGGGATTTCCGAGTAAAATGAGTTTTGGACGCATGCAACAATGGGGCCATTGACTATAATGGTGCAGATAGAGTCACCGTGTGCTCTGCCGTGCACCATGCTTTCCGGATGCAGACACCCAGACGTAGTTGACTGAGTCTGGGTGTCCGCTTGCAGAAAGCGGATATGCCCGAAAATGGTGCATGACAGAGCACACAGTGACTCTATCTGCACCATTATAGTCAATGGCCCACTAGCGTATGCGTCCAAAACCCGTTTTACGAGGAGGTTTCAGATGGAATCCCCTACGGGACCATTGAACATAGGTTATAACACAGTGTGAAAGTGGCCTTAAGCATTTATGAGGCTTTCAAGTTCGGGCTAGCAGACCTGTGGCAAGCCCATGCGTCGCAGTCCGTACACGGACTGTGATATATTAATGTGTGAACCTGAAAACTGCGTGCCAAACATTTAGGGGTTTACATTTCCTACTTACATCACTTTTGCTCTTGATGGTCCATTTGCGAATGAGATATTGGTTCTACCATAAGGACCTCTACTGCTTGGTCAAAACAGATAATTGCAGCATGCAAATGTCCAACCTCTGAGGTTCTTAAGGATCTTTAAAATGTGGGAGTGGGACAGTTTCAAGGTGATGCCGTAGTGCTCTTATTTATTATGTGTTATATCTACTGTCATTTGTTTTGCACCAGCAATAGTAACAATGTTGATCTGAGAATCTTCTATTATACTGTAGATGTTTTGCTGTATAAAGTCCAAGCTGGTCCATTTTTACAAACAGGTTGAGGTGAGAATCTTTTGTAATTCCTGACTTTTATTTTTGTATAAAAAGCAACATAACAGTGCTGGCACAATTGTTCATTGCTCAGTTTATGCGTGGAGATTAGGTGGCACTGCATGGCGGTAGTAGTACCTGCATACTATCTAATGCTCATCAGCACTGTGACTCATCATCAGAACGAGCATGAAGTAGCAGGGCGCATCAGACCAATGACGACAATGACACTTTTAGTGCATGCATGTAATAGGAAGGTTTATGAAATGTTTATCTCATTGATTTACAGAAACGTTTGGTTACCTCCATTGTAATATGCACATTGAGTAGTTGTTCCATGATGTGTCTGCTGTATGTTGCAATAAACCTTGATTGACTTACGTATCTTTTGTGCATTTAGTAATGGCAAAAACTGTTTCATTGTTCAGTAAATGAGCTCACCGCAACTGACTACATATTGTGATGCTCGACACTTAAGGCTGCTTTACACAGTACGACCGATTGTGCAATTTCACAATCGATCGTACCCGCCCCCATCCTTTTTGCGTCACGGGCAAATCGCTGCCCGTGGCGCACAAAGTCGGTAACCCCCGTCACACGTACTTACCTCTCGTGCGACCACGCTGTGGGCGGCGAACGTCCACTTCCTGGAGTGGGAGGGACATTCGGTGTCACAGCGATGTCACACGGCCACCGGCCAATGGAAGCGGAGGGGCGGAGATGAGCGGGACGTAAACATCCCGCCCACCTACTTCCTTCACATAGCCGGCGGCGGCCGCGTGACGCAGGTGAGTTGCTGTTCATCGTTCCCGGCGTGTCACACGGAGCGGCGTGTGCTACCCCGGAAACGATGAACAACTAAATTAAACGATATTATGGAACCTAGCGAGCAGTACACGACTCACGATTTGTGAGCGATACTGCGTCGCTAGGAGGTGTCACCCAGGCCGGCATCGCCAGCGATGCCGGATGTGCTTCACAAAAACCGTGACCCCGACGATCTATCGCACGATAGATTGTCTGGTGTAAAGCAGCCTTTGGTGGAGCAGTGTGATGCTAGTCACTAGGTGGAGCTAGATACTACTTCCATGCAGTGTGAATGGAGAGGTAGTCAAACAAGCCGGGATAAGAAATGAGAAGGACACAACATGCCACAGAGACTACACAGAGATGAGATCAAGATACAGGCCGAAAGTCAGGATTCCAGGAGAGTATTTATAGGATAAAGGGGTCAGGAGACGGTCCAAGGTCAGAAGCCAGGAGGAAATGACAAAGTCAGAGGGGGTGTGAGCAGAGCAGAGTCAACTTCAGTGCAGGGTTGAGAAGCCAAGATCAGTTAACTGTACACAAACGGGAGCCAAGAGTACTTACTGCAGAACCAGGAAATAAGACTGGCGACATTCCAGGCGAGCATACTCCCTAATGAAGCAACGCAATCAACTGGAACAAGGAGCATCTGAGAAAGCTCCTCCCAGCACCAGCGTAAGACCTACAGTACAGACCAAAAGTTTGGACACAGCTCCTCATTCAAAGAGTTTTCTTTATTTTCATGACTCTAAAAATTGTAGATTCCCATTGAAGGTATCAAAACTATGAATTAACACATGTGGAATGAAATACTTAAAAAGGTGTGAAACAACTGAAAATATGTCATATTCTAGGTGCTTCAAAGTAGCCACCTTTTGCTTTCATTACTACTTTGCACACTCTTGGCATTCTCTTGATGAGCTTCAAGAGGTAGTCACCGGATATGCTCTTCCAACAGTTTTGAAGGCGTTCCCAGAGATGCTTAGCACTTGTTGGCTCTTTTGCCTTCACTCTGCGGTCCAGCTCACCCCAAACCATCTCGATTGGGTTCAGGTCTGGTGACTGTGGAGACCAGGTCATCTGGCGTAGCACCCCATCACTCTCTCCTTCTTAGTCAAATAGCCCTTACACAGCCTGGAGGTGTGTTTTGGGTCATTGTCCTGTTGAGAAATAAATGATGGTCCAACTAAATGCAAACCGGATTGAATAGCACGCCGCTGCAAGATGCTGTGGTAGCCATGCTGGTTCAGTATGCCTTCAATTTTGAATAAATCCCCAACAGTGTCACCAGCAAAGCACCCCCACACCATCACACCTCCTCCTCCATGCTTCACGGCGGGATCCAGCCATGTAGAGTCCATCCGTTCACCTTTTCTACAAAGACACGGTGGTTGGATCCAAAGATCTTAAATTTGGGCTCATCAGACCAAAGCACAGATTTCCACTGGTCTAATGTCCTTTCCTTGTGTTCTTTAGCCCAAACAAGTCTCTTCTGCTTGTTGCCTGTCCTTAGCAGTGGTTTCCTAGCAGCTATTTTATCATGAAGGCCTGCTGCACAAAGTCTCCTCTTAATAGTTGTTCTAGAGATGACAAGGTGTGTCCAAACTTTTGGTCTGTACTGTATCTCTCTCTCTCTCTCTCTCTCTGAGAAACATGTCCAGCAGAGCATCTAAACTTGCAAAACGCTCTGCGTGATGGAACAGGCAAGCACTGGCTCTACAGGAGAGCATGGCAGAACATAACAGAGCACAAGATACTCCACACATCGAAACCGTGAGACATTATTTTGAGGAGCTGCACAACCTGGCCCGATTCTAACGCATCGGGTATGCTAGAATTTATTGTGTAGTTAATGTATGTTTTTTGTTATATATATAGATGTTGTTGTGTGTAGTTACCAAGTGTTTGTGTAGGGCGCTGTAAATGTTCTGGGTGTTGTCTGGGTGTGGGGGGGTGTGTGTGTTGCGTTGTGTGTGTTGCGTTGTTTGTGGAGCGCTGTGTGTCTGCAGCGCTCTGTATGTGTGGTGCTGTGTGTGTTGCGCAGTTTGTGTGGGTGTGGAGTGTGTGTGTGTGTTTTGGGGGAGGTATGTTTTGTGCAGTGTGTGTGTTGCGCGGTATGTGCGTATATTTGTGTATGCCGCGGTGTTTGTGTGTTGGGTGTTGTGTGTGTGCGGCGTTGTCTGTGTGTGGGTGTCTGTGTAGGGCGGTGTTTGTGGTTCCCAGTGTGTGTGTGGTGTTGTGCGGTGCGCGTGTGGCGCGGTGTGTGTGTTTTGGGGGGAGGTGTGCACCCCCATCGTGCTCCATCCCCCATGCTGCGCACCCCCCATCGTGCTCCATCCCCCCATGCTGCGCACCCCCCATCGTGCTCCATCCCCCATGCTGCGCACCCCCCATCGTGCTCCATCCCCCATGCTGCGCACCCCTATCGTGCTCCATTCCCCAGGCTGCGCACTCCCCATCGTGCTCCATCCCCCATGCTGCGCACCCCCCATCGTGCTCCATCCCCCAAGCTGCGCACCCCCCATCGTGCTCCATCCCCCATGCTGCGCACCCCCCATTGTGCTCCATCCCCCATGCTGCGCACTCCCATCGTGCTCCATCCCCCATGCTGCGCACTCCCATCGTGCTCCATCCCCCATGCCGCGCACTCCCCATCGTGCTCCATCCCCCATACTGCGCACGCCCCATCGTGCTCCATCCCCCATGCTGCGCACCCCCCCATCGTGCTCCATCCCCCATGCTGCGCACTCCCCATGCTGCGCACCCCCCATCGTGCTCCATCCCCCATGCTGCGCACCCCCCATTGTGCTCCATCCCCCATCGTGCTCCATTCCCCATGCTGCGCACCCCCCATCGTGCTCCATCCCCCATGCTGTGCACTCCCCATCGTGCTCCACAGTCACACATCAGACAGTATACACGCACACATCTGATCGCATACACTCACACCCCACTTCTCCCTATACCCTCCGGTGGGCAGTCCCAGTAGTTGTGCTGCACGCTGTGCTCCTCTGCCTTCTGCCGACACTCACAGATCCGATCGCATACACTCACACATCAGAACACACGCACACATCCGATCGCATACACGCACACATCCGATCGCATACACGCACACTGACGATATCGCACATACGCGCTCAGACACTCACAACATCCGGAGATACCACATGCTTCCGGCCATGTGATCCTCCGGCAGGTCCTGGAAGGTCACTGCACACACAGTATCGCCGCCGAGAAGTAAGCGATATCACTGGATGTTGTGTGTGTGGATGCGATCTGATGTGTGTGTGTGAGGTATGTGTGAGAGTGAGTGAGTGTGATCTGATGTGTGTGTGTCTGTTCTTATGTGTGTGTGTGTGTGTTCCGCCTCTGCAGGACCTTGATGCGCTCACCTGCTCCCGGTCGGCGTCTGGTGAGTATGACTGCGGGGTCTTCTTTCTTCTGTCTTCTCTCTTCTGGGGGTGGCCGCTGCCTATAATGAAGTGTCTTGCAGTATCTTTAACTCTTTCACCGCTGCATGACACTTCATTATTGACCACAGCGTATGCCGGCTCCCTGCACATGTGTACCGGGAGCCGGTGTTCGCTGGTAACCATGATACACATCGGGTAACTAAGGGAAGCGCTTCCTATAGTTACCTGATGTGTATCATGGTTACCAGCGTACACCGGCTCCGTCACGATCCCAGCATCGCAAGGTTATGTCCGCCGGGGGCGGGACCGAGTGTGCCAACGTGTGGCGGGGGCGAGCGGGCGAGGCGTCAGCGTATGCCGGATCCCTGCACATGTGTACCGGGAGCCGGTGTACGCTGGAGCGGGCGATGCGTGCGGAGGGCCGGGTGCCGGCTCCCTGCACATGTGTACCGGGAGCCGGTGTACGCTGGAGCGGGCGATGTGTGCGGAGGGCCGGGGCGAGCGGCTAATCCGTGGGGGGGGGCGGGGCCAGGCCGAAGCGAGCGGCCAATCCGTGGGGGGGGGCGGGGCCAGGGCGAGCCCAGCAGCCAATCCGACAGTTGTCACTTTTATGACACTGTCACGGTGACACTGTCACGGTGACACAATTTTGGAGCAAGACAGACAGACAGACAGAATAAGGCAATTATATAAATAGATACGGGCCAGGATAAAGGATATTGTAATAAAAAGAGGCCCAGGATGTGGGACTCTCATAGACTTGTATTTAGTTGTAACATCCGGCTCCATGAAACACTGCAGCTGCCAGCAGGTCACAAATCACAGGAGACCGACCGGAGCGAGGCTGGTAACAGATGGAGATGGCAGTAGGTGAGTATAAGAACGAGGGCTGGGGACTTACATTTAAAGCACCACTCCAAAGGGGAGATTTAAAAAAACAAACAAACAATAGAGTGGTGCGTTAATGAATTGTATTTACTCAATGTTTAACAATAGCATCACTAGTTCTGGTAATAATAAGGTGTCTGATGAACTAAAAATTAGCCAATACTGGTTAGTGGGTTAATAGGTATTATCCCTGGTATCTAGTTGGCTAAAAAGATTATCATTTAACCCCTTTGTGGTCTTTACTGTACTCGTATGTCACGGTAAAGTATTACCGCACAATGCCATACATATACGGTAAATGGCTTTGCTTGTGCTATCAGGAGCGCAAACAACCGGGATGACAGCTATGTACAGTAGGATCCCAGCTGTTTAGGTCTTTACACCCCGCAGTCACACTGACCGTGTAGGTAAAGACTTTGACAGAGAGATAGCTTCCTCTGTTAACCCATCTGCACTTCCGTAGCATGATTGTGGGTTAATAATGGGTCACATTGGCAGCCGGAAGCCTAAGGGCAGCGTCACACGCTACAATATATCGGGCGATATGTCGTCGGGGTCACGGATTCCGTGACGCACATCCGGCATCATTAGAGATGTCGTAGCGTGTGACAGCTATGAACAAGCAAAAATACTCACCTTATCGTTGCTCGTTGACACGTCGCTTATTTTCATAAAGTCGTTCCTCCTTCTGTGCGCCGGTTGTTCGTCGTTCCCGAGGCAGCACACATCGCTCCGTGTGACACCCCGGGAACGACGAACATCTCCTTACCTGCGTCCCGCCGGCAATGAGGAAGGAAGGAGGTGGGCGGGATGTTACGTCCCGCTCATCTCCGCCCCTCCGCTTCTATTGGGCGGCCGCTGTGTGACGTCGCTGTGACGCCGAACGTCCCTCTCCCTTCAGGAAGAGGATGTTCGCCGCCCACAGCGACGTTGTTAGGGAGGTAAGTACGTGTGACGGGGGTTACCAACTTTGTGCAACACGGGCAACAAATTGCCCGTGACGCTCAGCGACGGGGGCGGGTGCGATCGCACGATAAATCGTTGCGTGTAACGCCGCCCTAACAATGGCCTCCGTCACTCCGTGTCTGCCATATACAGCAGCCTATCAGATCCTGCCTGGATATTATAAGCGTTTTGGGAGTCCGTGGAATATGGGCATAATAGCCAACTTTCTAGCCCTAGAACATTCTATATTTTAGTTAAAATGCCCTAGCTGACCCCTCTTTCACAAAACAGAAAAGATTTGTTTTAAAACTATTAGCTGAGTCTTTTGCAATTCATAAGTATGTAACAGAATTTTTGGACCTGTCACAATGAAAATGCAATCCAATCTGCAGGCCAATTGTGGACATACCATGGGTGCAACCTGTGCAGTCGCACAGGGGCCCAGAAGGTATGGGGGCCCACTTCTATCCCCAAAACTACTGAAATTTGGCATTATGAAGAACTATTAGCCTGAAAAGGGCCTATATGCTTGTTCTACAAAAAAAGACAGATTGCACTCTGAAATGCTGAAGTATGAAAACTATGAATGTGGGAATATTAGACCTGCATTACTGCTAAGGGAAATCTAAGAAAAATGAGATATTTAGCATATAGAAACGGCCATTTGTATATCTGCCCAGTTGCCACGTCACGGCATATCTCATAACTGGGTACTTACTCTATGCTACATATCTTATTATTCTTAAATTTTCCTTAGCAGTAATGCAGGTCTATATTCACACATTCATAGTTTTCATACTTTAGCATTTCAGAGTGCAAACAGTCTTTTTTTGCATTTTATGTCATGTTCAGTTATGCACCTGTTCACACTTCAGTTTGGTGAGTGCCGTCAGTCATATTCAAGAGGGTCATACCTTCTGACTGTGCACCCTTCCCCCACTTGCCACAAGTGATTTTATCCTATATAGCAGGTTCCTACTTGCCCATACACAGGAGGTTTTTTTAACCCAGAGAGAGGCTTCAATATAGAGTAGGTACCCAGTTACGAGATATGCCGTGACGTGGCAACTGGGCAGATATACAAATGGACGTTTTTATATGGTAAATATCACATTTTTCTTAGATTTCCCTTAGCAGTAATGCAGGTCCATGTTCACACATTCATAGTTTTTATGCTTTAGCATTCAGAGTGCAAACTGTCTTTTTTTGTATGTTATGTCATGTTCAGTTATGCACCTGTTTACACTTCAGTATGGTGAGTGCCGTCAGTCTTTTTGTCGATATACTTGTTCTGTCCTACCTACATAAATCCAGGGACATATGTAGTTTGACAGGCAGCTAAACTTTTATCCACTAGAGCAATAGGGAGACTGTTGCTTGAAGGAAGTCTACATTTATTGAACATTAGCAGATGTATTTGTTTGGTGACACTGGAACAATAAGATATGTACAATCAGTATGTGCATAATATAACCGGGAACATACATACAGAAGCCTGAGAATATACATAAAAATGTAAAGGCAGCTTAAACCTAACTAAGGCTAGTTTCACACTTGCGCTATTTTGACGCAAACGGAATCCATTAGTAATGTAGTACAGTTCATTTATTTACAGTGGAAGCGCGTTAATATGCCGCGTGAGTGTGTCATGCAGTACCCGCTTGTGTCCACATGGTGTTGTGCTTCCACTGTAAATAAATGCACTGTACTACATTACTGACGGATTCCGTTTGCGTCAAAATAGCGCAAGTGTGAGTGGGGCCTTAATACATGCAGCTATCTAACATGGTGAGAGTCCAGAGCTGCAGATGGCAACAAAAACATATATTTCCTTACCAGCAATGCTATCACACAGGGGATAAAATGGAGAATGTCCTCAGTTTGTGAGTCATCAGGAAATTGAGGCTTCCTATGCAAAATACACCGCAAGGGGGAGGAGAAAAGAAGCATGAAATACAAGATGAAATACTGGTGTTACTAAAGTTTGGTCACTAGAGGGTGCTAAAGTACATCCTAGTAAGGGAAAGATTGGTCTACAGGAAAGCAAACAATGAAAAACACGGATTCAATGCAGAAGGCAGAACAATACTGTTCTTGCACAGGGGCCTTCTTCTGCCTGCTGCAGGCACCATGTTGTAGAGCAGGGATAGAAGAAGAGATTGATATATAGTTTGTAAGAAAGGTTCAGGATAATCTGTGTTTTCATCATTTAATGCTCGGGTCCTTCTGGGATTCTTGACCTAGTGGGAGGTCCTATCAGTAATTGGCAGCTATCTCTGCAGTAAACGTACTGAAGAAAAAGAGACGTGATTCAAAATTTTATGGTTGTTTTTTTTTACAGTTTATAAAACATTTTTCCTTATTTTTTTACTTTTCTTTTTATGCTCCTTAGAAGACGTCTAATATCTTATTCTATAATAATAATATATAATGAAATATCATGGTATTCCAGTGTAAACCATGGTCTACTATATGTCTCATCACAATCTCCCCAGGAGCACTAAAATGGCAGCCAGAGGGTCCTTAAGAGTAGAGTTCAAGGTACGGGTTCGGAAACCGAGCTCCAAGAAAACAAGGTTCGAGCAAGTGACGAGTATGAACCATTCAAGAGAGCAGCGCTGTGCTTGCGTATAAGTGATGCTCAGCCCTGTGCGAGCCGTGTGCAGTGTTTTATCGGCTTACATTTGGGGTAAAATCAGCGTGGTCAGATGTAGTGTGCACACAAACCCCCCATATATATATATATATATATATATATAATATATAAATATATAATATGTATATAAGAAAAACCTCACCCGGTCTGCCCGGAAATGTTTTGCTAATGGCCCATAAGCAAAACACTTTTGGGGAAGGGTGGGCGGGGTTTATAAAAAATTTGGAGGGGTTTGTGTGTGTGCACTACATTTGATCACGCTGATTTTACCTCAAATGTGAGCCGATCAAACACAGTACGTGGCTCGCACAGGGCTGTGCATCACTCATATCTAAGCACAGCAATGCTCGCTTGAGTGGTTCATTCTCGTCACTTGCTCGAACCTCGAACCAGAACCTTGTGTTTTTGGAACCCGGTTTCCAAACCTGAACCTCGAATCTCAGGTTCGCTCATCTCTACTTAAGAGGCACCAGGCTATATAGCCTTGTAAGGCCCACACATAATTTAAAAGCCATTGTTAGAGATTGATAGCAGCATGTAAATGGTTAATAGCAGCGATTAGAACCCAAATCTGATTGATAATGTTAGAAATAGATGCCGGCTATATAACACAGCCGGCATTTACTGCATGAGATGGAAGCTCAACTCTTAAGCCCCCTCTACACTTGTAGACCCCAGTGCAGACATACTGGTATTTCCTTATGCGCTAAGGGCTTAATTAATCTCCCTAGATAATAACATATACTCCAACAGTAATCAGGCCACCCCTTCTACCCCAAATAATGATCAAACACCCTCTCTATCATAATAATTAATCACCTCTCCTCAAAATTGTAACCTCCCCCTGTGATAATCATTCTTTCCCCAGCAATATAATCACACACGCACTGTAGAATAATAATCACCCCACCCCAGAATATATTACCATCCCCCCCATAGTGTACCCCTGTTATATAACGATATACATTTTACTTAAATAAATCACTATACCCCATCTCAAAAACCTAGGGCACAGCTTCTAAAAAAATAACTAGTTGAGTGCTGCCACCAATGTAACACAACCAGATGCACACAAACCAGTGGCAGCTGACAGCAGTACTTAACATCCTGCGTACCATTGTATGACTGATCATTCTCTACTGGTGTCGCAGCCATGCACAGTGGCATTTCTTGGGTCATTGGGTCTTTTTTGGCAGGAAAAATGAAGAGGCGTGTCTTCAGCAGACACACACAAAGTGCTGCTGTGTGAGTGTGTCTTACATATTGTGTTGCGGCTGCAGATTATTTAAAAACACAGCTGTCACGCAATGTGATGGGATCACTAGAAACAGGGGAGCCTAAACTGGCCCTCACACTAAGGGAACTCTGGCTTACTCTGATCCCACAGATACGTCTGAAGGTGGTGATGTTTGGGCCACCTTCCTTGCCCTAGCTCCTGAATAACCATGGTCTAGTGGCTCCTCTCCCTCTACCCAGGAGAGGGCCGGGACAGGAGTGGTCAATCCCACACAAATAAACAGATGGAGGGAAAATCAAAACTCAAACTCACAGCAATCACTCACAGAGGTATAGACAATATGTGATCAGGAGGAAACTAAAGGAAGGGAGGAAATAATCATCAGACAAGAGTATTTCCACAACACACCAAACAGCACACAGACGTGTTCACCAGCAACTGGACATCAAAGCATAAATACCAGGATTGCATAAAGCTATCATCGGCATGGGAAACCAGGCTCCACCATCTTAAAAAGAGCAGAGGCGACTGTGATAGGTCTCCTGCAACATGTGACTCTAGCAGTAATCCACAGGTTAGCAGAAATTAAATCCCACTAACAAGAGCACAGCTGGTTGAAGCTCAAGCCAGTCTGTGCAACTCAAAAGCAGCATTGTGTGGAGTGTCTGACTCTGTTGTGTGAACAGCATCAGAAGTAGTCCTGACACTCGGCATGTTTTGAGCCAGACACCATGTGACAACAACGCAGTTAAAGCAACCAGGTGGTGGCATCTGTAAATAGTTACTAGGGGACTAGTCTAGATGCAGTTGCACCTCTACTCCATGGCCCAACCCAACTCTGTACTGTAATATGCTGCAGGTTTTCCATGAACATTATTTTCCATTTGACATGAAAAGGACAGTACTTGTTCAGTCCTGGTGGGTAGTGGGAATCCACAGTGCCCGGATGACTCTGAATGTCCCTCTGGTAGCGCCTCCTGCAGCTGTACCCCCTGGCTTGGGCCCCTCTTTAGTTCAGCACAGGCTCCGATCTTCCTAGATGATAGACAGACATCAGCTGCTTATATGTAATGATGACTGTGGTGGGAGCCCTCCTGAAACGGGTTGTCAAGTCTGAAATGATAAGTCTGCAGTCACTCTATGTCACTGCAGACTTACGAATCCTACCAGCTGCAAAGATTCACCAGTTTCTGAGCCGGGAACGGCGGTCACGTGACCATAATTGTGTTATATATGCATGTTCACGGGCAGAACCCGACTAGTGGGAGCGGCCTCACTCAATACAAGTGTATTGAGTAAGGCCGCACCTACTAGATGGCCGCACCTACTAGTCGGACGCGCCCACTCCATACGTCTGATGCTAGACACTACGAGCAGTATGAATAGAAGGGTAGTCAGACACAAGCCAGGATCATAAGTCAGGAGGTAACATATAAGGTTCAGGGATCAGACAGAGATATGGTCAGGAAGAGGTCCGAGGTCAGATGCCAGGAAGTAACGTATAAGGTTCAAGGAGCAGACAGAGACGTGGTCAGGAAGAGGTCCGAGGTCAGAAGCCAGGAAGTAACGTATTAGGTTCAGGGAGCAGACAGATATGTGGTCAGGAAGAGCTCTGAGGTTAGAAGCCAAGATCAGAACATTTACACCAGACAGGAGCCAAGAGGACACTTAGAGAACAGGAAGTATGACTGGCGAAGTTCAGACAGAGCAACCGCAGTAAAGAAACAGAGCAATCACCAGGAACGAGGCGCATCTGTGAAGGCACCTCCCAAAACCAGCGTGGACCCCTAGTGCTGAAAGACAACCTGTCAGCAAGTGCACAAGACACATAGCAGAGCATTTTCATATGCAAAATGCTCCGCACAGCGGAGCCGTAAAAAAGCATTCCAAATGCAAAATTCTTCGCACAGCGGAACCGTGACACTTGCATTCAGGCCGTACCCACTAGTTGGGTTCTGCCCAGTAACATGCCTGTCGTTCCAGGCTCAGAAACTGACAAATCCTCGTAGCGCACAGTCTGTGAGCTGGGAGGATGCATATGTCTGCAGTCATATAGATTCTCTGCAGACTTATTATTTCAGACTGGACAACCCCTTTAATATCGTCTCTGATCAAAGCATTTAACAACCTTTGGCAGGAAAAGTGCTCGATACACTACAGTCTCAGGCACGCCCTTATAGTGACCATACATATTTAGCAGGAAATAAAATAAATGCAACACAATCATATCTGAAAGGATGTGTTCCTCCTCACTCTTACAGGAGCATAAACTAGAATTCTCTTATATAACTTCAAAAAAAAATCTGCGTTTAACCTCTGGAAGGTTCTGAAGATCTGCCTTATATTATGGGGCGGAAAATCTCCTACCATCTTTTGCAATGCGCATGCAGCTAAAAAGACAGAGTCTAATAACATTACACCAGGGAAGTGTTCTGCATGCTATTTTATAATATATTATTTAACGCTTTAGTTCCAGTTACATGATGCAGAGCTCTGTCTTTGACACAGTCAATTAGCGCCACCTAGTGGAGAATGTGTTCATTTCATTGGGTTCATTAGCTCTCAAGCCATATTGACTAGTAAGAATGTTTTTATTTATTATACAAATTGTCTCTCCAGGAAAGGAGACAAACTCTAGCGCAGTACCACCTATTGGAAGTAGCGATCCTAAAAGTCACAAGTGGATTTTTAACAATCCTTTGCAAATGACTTAGGATATATATATGCCAGATCAGAATCCCAATTTGCAGACACAGTGTTTCGGGGTGCTTGCCCCTCGTCAGTGCAAAGTATGGGGTGTCTGATCTGGCTCATGAGAAGCTATGTGGGGACCATGGGGCGAACACTATTCTCCTTAAGGAGACTTTGCAACCAATATTTAACCAGTATTTATAACCAGTATTTATTATACTCATTTATATAGTATCATCATATTCCATATAACTATAAAGACATCACTGTCCCCAATGGAGCTCACAATCTAATTTCCCTATCAGTATGCCTTTTGGAGATATTGTGATAAGAAGCAGCACTGGCCAGACACCCACTCAAAAATCTCCTAAGAACGGAGAGAGACACACTTGACAGAACTCTCTATTGGAGTGCCAACTATTGTTCTGGAGTTGGAGAAAATATTTTTTGACAGACCATATACCGTAATGTCCTTATGTATTGTAAACTGCTTTTCACAAAAAAATCTTTAGATTATGGGATTTCAATACTGTTTAATGAATGTAAAAGGAACCTGTCATAAGATTCATGCTGCCTGAACAAGAGGAATGAATCAGACCAGGACAGCAATCAGGGCATTACTGCTTTTACTAGTGTATGGGGCCCAATGAAGAGGGGGGCCCAGGCTGGCCGGGTTAATAACCTCTCTTTATTAAAGAGAACCAACCACCAAGATTTTGTGATATGAACTAAAGGTAGTGCCATACAGGCAGTAAGATGCTGAATCCATACATACCTGTTGTAGAAAGATTGGATGCTTGGTTGTAAAAATATCTTTAATCAAAAGTGCAGAAATGCACTACACTTTGATTTACGGGTGCAACGGCGGTGGGTCTTTGTGGGTCAGGTTCTCACTGTTAAGTCCTCCTCCAGCATCCTCCTGACTTGCACCCTTTTCTTTATTTGAATATTGCGCTGCGCCGCCATTCCTGTTGTTGGCAGCGCTTGCGCATTGCCACAGTAATTCTGTCTTCATTAAAATTGTGCTGAATTTACGCATGCACATACCACGATCTGTGTTACTTTATTGAAGATACTGTGGTGACACTGAATATGACTATGAAGCATATGAGCCTGCTGAGCGTACCACTGAATCCTGCACACTGCTAGTGGCCGGAGAAACCGGAGAGGGGCAGATTGGTTGTGGCAAGAGCAAATGGGATAGAGTTAACTTCTGTAACATGTAGGGTGGTACATGGTACCGTAGGAATTACTTGCCCCACCACTGCTGAAGAAGTGGAAACTTGGAGGATGATGTAGATTCTGAGCACAGAAGAGGTTCCTGATGGTGTGGAAAAAGAAGATCACCAGAAGAAACCAGTAGTGGCATTCCAACTGCAAGGGTCGGTGGACTTCGCTGACAGGAGAGACAGAAACTCAGACCTTGGGTGGGGCCAGTTGGGCTGTTATGATGTCTGCTGAGACCACTTCTCTACTTCCACAGTAAGTGAATACCTTTATAAAAATGACTGGGAATAATTTGGCACAGGTGTTCCTGAGGAAGTCTATCCTAGGGAAAACAGCTCCAGACCCTAAGGAGGAGATGGACCGTTTGAAAAAACTGGATAGGCCATGGATGTGGCAAAGACTGATATCCACCAAATCTTTTGAGGAATGGAGTATGAAGACAGCCTGGAAGGGGAAAACCACCTCTGAAATTGTTGTGTCACCTCAAACCTTGTTGGCTGAAGGCCAAGTTTAGTACAGTGCCAGTTGGGTTGGACTAGGGACTGAAGTTAAAATTGGAGGACCCATTGTTAAAGGGACTGTTGGTTGGAAGTTCTGGTTGGTCAGAAAAACGCCTGTGTGGACTGTTTAAAGAGTGAAAGGACTGTTTGTTATTGCCTTTGTGGCCGACTGGGCCTGTACTGAGCCTTATAGGTGGAACTTTATTTGTCTGCTGGTTTGAAAGGTGCAGGCATGATGGTAAATGTAACACCCTCAGTCATGGACTTTTTCCCTTCAGTAATGGACTTTGTCCCTGAGCGACTGTTTCCCAAGTTCTAAGGACTGTTGTTGGGTGGGAGGGGTGACGGACAACCAAATGTTTCAGCCGGGTCAGGAACATTAAGAACTGTGCCCTTGCACCTGAAGGGCTGCTGCTGTGTTGGCCTCTGTTAAAATATGGACATCGACACTTAGTCCTGGGGTCCCAACCTAGTTGGGCCGGCGTTGTGACAGCCTGAAGAAAAGAAAAAAACATCGTTCTTCTGGAGAAACAAGGAGTTCATGCTGATTTTATATGTGTTTTTTGTGCTTTGATGTCTTATAGGTTGCAAGATGGTCAGGGATGACCATGTGAAGGAGTCTTGCGAGGATAATTTGCATATTCCCAGTGCCTTCTGGGATAAGTGAAGAGTCACCGCAAGCTCAAGGAGAACCGGGTTTTGGCCGTTACAGCCGGAAGGAAGACTTCTGAAAACCGCGCGCCGCTAGGCTAGAATTTTAGCCTGTCTTCTTCATTGTGAGCGTGAGTGAGCAAAGTGTGAGCAAAAGTAAGTGTGAGTAGAATTGTTTGTATTTAGTTGTTTAATTACTTAACATTTGTTTAGTGCTATCCCCATTAGAAAATGTGCTCCACTATTGCTAATGCGATCCAGTGTACATCTTGTCTCATGTATGCAGTCCTTGAAAAGCCGTTCGAGGGTGCATACTGTTGTTCGAGATGTGAGCAAGTTGCACATTTGGAAGACCAGATACTAGATCTAAATGAGCAGCTGGCAACTCTGAGATGCATTAGCAATATGGAAAGGAGTGTGCTGCTCACTGAGCAGCAGCTTGCTGGGTCAGATGTGGGGGAGGATCGTAGTAGGGAGCGGCAGGACGGTGAGGTAGGTAGCTGGGTGACAGTTAGAAAGGGAGGTAAAGGGAAAAGTGCTAGGAAGGCTAGTCCTGAACTGACACACCCCAATAGGTTTGCAAACTTGGCAGATGAGGGGGATGTCATTACAGAGGTAGCATTGCTGCAGCAAGGCATGACCTCTGAACGCCAGAGGAGTGTCTGCTCCAGTAAGGGGGGGAATAGGAGTGCAGGGTAGGCAGGACAGGTACTGGTAGTGGGGGACTCAATTATTAGGGGGACAGATAGGGCAATCTGTCACAAAGACAGGGATCGCCGAACAGTGTGTTGTCTTCCTGGCGCTCGAGTTCGGCACATCGCTGATCGGGTTGACAGATTACTGGGAGGGGCTGGGGAGGACCCAGCGGACATTGTACACATTGGCACAAATGACAAAGTTAGAGGTAGGTGGAAGGTCCTTAAAGATGATTTCAGGGAATTAGGTTGTAAGCTTAAAGCATGGACCTCCAAGGTGGTATTTTCGGAAATACTACCTGTGGCACGAGCCACACCAGAGAGGCAAAGAGAGATCAGGGAGGTTAACAGGTGGCTCAGGAATTGGTGTAGGAAAGAGGGTTTTGGGTTCCTGGAGAATTGGGCCGATTTTTCAGTTGGCTACAGATTCTATGCTAGGGATGGGCTGCATCTTAATGGGGAAGGTGCAGCTCTGCTGGGGCAGAAAATGGCTAGAAGGTTGGAGGAGTGTTTAAACTAGGAATGGGGGGCGAGGGTATTCACTTTATAGAAGGGGAATGTAGTGCAGATAGTGACCAGGGCACAAGTAATGAAATTGGGGGTGGTACGGGGGGAAGGGTTAGGACAGTTAATACAGTAAGCAGGAATATAGGTACAGAGTCATACGTAACGTGCATGTACACTAATGCCCGAAGCATTCTAAGCATTAATTAGAATTAATATTGTTGGAAGAAAATTATGATATAGTGGGGATATCAGAGACATGGCTGGATGAGAGCTATGACTGGGCTGTTAATTTACAGGGTTATAGCCTATTCAGGAATGACCGTACAAATAAGCGAGGGGGAGGTGTGTGTCTATATGTAAAATCATCCTTAAAACCCATCCTGCGTGACAACATATGTGAGGGTACTGAGAATGTAGAGTCCCTATGGGTGGAGATAAGGGGGGGGAGAATGAATAATAAAATACTGATAGGGGTGTGTTATAAGACGCCGAATATTATGGAAGAGGTAGAGAATCTCCTCATAAAGCAAATTGATAAAGCAGTGAGTCTCGGAGAGGTAATTATTATGGGGGACTTTAACTATCCTGATATAAATTGGGGAACAGAAACTTGCAGTTCCAGCAAAGGAAATAGATTTTTGATAACAATGAAAGATAATTACCTTTCACAAATGGTACAGGACCCCACAAGAGGGGGAGCACTACTATACCTTGTACTAACCAATAGGCCAGACCGCATATCAAATATACAAGTTGGGGGTTACTTGGGGAATAGTGATCACAAAATAATAAGTTTTCATGTATTCTTTAGTAAGATGTCTAGTAGAGGGGCTACAAGGACACTAAACTTCATGACAGCAAATTTTAAACGGTTGAGAGATGATCTTAGTGCAATAAACTGGGATGATGTACTAAGTAATAAAAGTACACAAAGCAAATGGGAGACTTTTATGAGCATCCTGAATAGGGCTTGTGCAGAAAATATACCCTATGGGAACAAACATGCTAGAAATAGGAGGAAACCCCTATGGCTACATAGAGCTGTAAGGGAAGCAATAAAAGAAAAACAGAAAGCCTTAAAAGAATTAAAGAGGGTAGGTAGTGATGAGGCATTATATAATTATAGAAAATTAAATAAAATATGTAAAAAGCAAATTAAGTTAGCTAAGTTTGAGACAGAGAGACTCATTGCGAGAGAAAGTAAAAATAATCCTAAAATATTCTTTAACTACATAAACAGTAAAAAACTGAAAAGCGATAGTGTTGGCCCCCTTAAAAATAGTCTTGGTGAAATAGTGGAAGGGGATGAGGGTAAAGCCAACCTGCTGAATGACTTTTTTTCTACGGTTTTTATACAAGAAAATGCCATGGCAGATGACTTGACCAGTGATACCATAAATTCACCCTTGAATATTACCTGCTTAACCCAGCAGGAAGTACGCCGCCGCCTCGAAATCACTAAGGTTGACAAATCTCCGGGCCCGGATGGCATACACCCCAGAGTACTACAGGAATTGAGTTCTGTGATAGATAGACCATTAATTTTAATCTTCTCAGATTCCTTAATAACAGGGTCGGTACCGCAGGACTGGCGCATAGCAAATGTGGTGCCAATATTCAAAAAGGGGACAAAAACTGAGCCGGGAAATTATAGGCCGGTAAGTTTAACCTCTACGGTTGGTAAAATCCTTGAGGGTTTCTTGAGAGATGCTATACTGGAGTATCTCAAGAAAAATAACCTTATGACAGAGTATCAACATGGGTTTATGAGGGATCGATCCTGTCAAACTAATTTGATCAGCTTCTATGAAGAGGTAAGTTCAAGTCTGGACCAGGGAAATGCAGTGGATGTTGTGTATATGGACTTTTCAAAAGCTTTTGATACGGTGCCACACAAAAGGTTGGTACATAAAATGAGAATAATGGGGATAGGGGAAAATATGTGTAACTGGGTTAAAAACTGGCTCAGTGATAGGAAACAAAGGGTGGTTATTAATGGTACGTACTCGGACTGGGTCTCAGTTCATAGTGGGGTACCACAGGGGTCAGTATTGGGCCCGCTTCTTTTCAACATATTTATAAATGACCTTGTTGGGGGCATGCGGAGTAGAATTTCAATATTTGCAGATGATACTAAACTCTGCAGGGTAATCAATACAGAGGAGGATAATTTTATATTACAGGGAGATTTAAGTAAAATGGAGGATTGGGCTGAGAAGTGGCAATTGAAGTTTAATGTAGATAAATGTAAGGTCATGCACTTGGGTAGAGAAAATAACATTTATGATTATGTACTTAATTGTAGAACACTGGGTAAGACAGACACAGAAAAAGACTTGGGTGTATGGGTGGATGGTAAACTTCACTTTAGTGGACAGTGTCAGGCAGCTGCTGCCAGGGCTAATAAAATAATGGGATGTATTAAAAGAGGTATAAGTGTTCATGAAAAAAATATAGTTCTACCTCTGTACAAGTCACTAGTGCGACCGCATCTGGAATACTGTGTACAATTCTGGTCACCGATATATAAGAAGGACATAGCTGAACTGGAGAGGGTGCAGAGAAGAGTGACCAAGATTATTAGAGGAATGGGGGGGGCTGCAATACCAAGACAGGTTATTAAACTTGGGGTTATTTAGTTTGGAAAAACGAAGGCTTAGGGGGGATCTAATCACAATGTATAAATATATGAGGGGACAGTACAGAGACCTTTCCAAAGATTTTTTTACACCTAGGCCTGCGACTGGAACACGGGAGCATCCGCTACGTCTTGAGGAAAGAAGGTTTAATCATAATCACAGACGAGGATTCTTTACTGTACGAGCAGTGAGACTATGGAACTCTCTGCCGCATGATGTTGTAATGAGTGATTCACTACTAACATTTAAGCAGAGCCTGGACGCCTTTCTTGAAAAAGTTAATATTACCAGTTATGTATATTAGATTTTATGACAGGGTATTGATCCAGGGAACTAGTCTGATTGCCGGATGTGGAGTCAGGAAGGAATTTTTTCCCCATTGGAACTTGTTTGCCACATTGGGGTTTTTTTTGCCTTCCTCTGGATCAACATGTTAGGCTACGGGTTGAACTAGATGGACTTAGAGTCTCCCTTCAACCTTAAAAACTATGATACTATGATACTATGTTTAAAGAGGGACGAAATGTAAGGAAGCAGTCAGGTTCCTGCCCCTGAATACATCAGTCTCAGTGTCTCCAATGTGATATATACAGTAGTGTCAGTGTCTCCTATATCATGTATATACAGCAGTCTCTGTGTTTCCTAGGTGATATATGAGGCTGCGCTCACTGAATGTAATCGGGGCTTGGCTGCTAGATTGAGGCACACACAGGAACGGTTTCTATTTAAACAGTCCAATTGGTTTATTAATAGACAAATAAACCATCTCCCAGGAGCAGAACATGAGCCTTTCTTCGGCTTTACAGAAATGTATTTGACATACTGTTACGTCCGGATGGTGGAAACACTGGACCGTACACCGATTTCCCCTGAGGAGGCAGCCAGGCCGGTCACCCCGCCAGAGGGTCCTGATGCACGGCAGCCGAAGCACAATTGGTAGCTGGACAGTCCGTAGAGGAGCAGGAAAGGTGGATGGCGCAGAGCACACAAAGTTCTGGACGGTAGCCCGGGTGACGAAGCTCAGGGTCCGAGGCCAGGTTGTAGGGTCAGGCGGGATCCGGAACCTGCTGAGCGATGGAACGGGTCACCGAACGGAGCCAGGGACTGGAGACTGGCGGAGCTGCAGAGGTGGTGGAACACCCGCCGAAGTCACCGTCAGGGTCCAGGGATGGACTTGGTTCGGAGCGACTGGCGTGGCAGGGCAGGCTCTGCGAGACAGACAGGGTTAATACAAGGCAAAGCACAGGGCAAAGCAATACGAGGACCTGAACACTAGCTTGCTAAACACGTAGAACAGGCCCCGCCCACCAGAAAAGTGCCTCTTAAAATACCCTGTACCTGTCTATGCAATTTCCTGTTTCTAGGTGCTGGCCCTTTAAGAAAGGGTCAATGACCGCGCGCGCGCCCTAATGCGCATGCGCGAGGCCCGAGTACCAGAAGCCAGTCCAGGGAGCGGTGCGGAGGAAGCAGGGGTGCCCGGCTGGAAGTCCCACGTCGCAGAGGAGAGCCGGGAGCGGGGAGCTGGACGCATGGAGGCCGCAGGCGGGGAAGAGGAGGCCGGGACCGGAGTGGTGAGCAGGGGACGCCGCCGGGGAGCGGGGAGCGGGCCACGGGGACTGGAGAGCGGGGCCAGGGGACCGGGAAGCGTGACACATACAGTCCATTTGATCCGTGGGTATGCCTGCACGACTTTGGATATAACCCTACAAAAGCATCCGAGTGGAGCTATTGCACTGTCCACTCACTGACTTCGGTCAGTATACGATGCTCTTTTGTTAGGTTACCTTTCTGAAGCTTGAGTAAGCCTCTACACACTAATTCCTGTCAGCACTGATGTTTAGGAAAGTGCCTCACTGGAATCACTGAAAAGGATCTATGTCTTGCTCCACACACTAACTCCTGAAAGTCCAGATCCTCATAAGATCTGCTGCTTCCTAAGCACAGAGCCACCACAGGTTCCATACACACCTGGCCTCCTAGCCAGTGTGTCTTAAGGGAAGTTTGCAGCCAGCTCTAAACACACATGGTCACCTCACATGGTGCCTCCAGTAAGTAAACTGCTTCCAAGCACACAGAGACCATGTGACCAGACACATCCATGAATGGAGGCATATGAATAGCCAGGGAGCAGAGAAAGAGGAGGTATGGGCCCAGCACCAATTCCAGGTAAAATAGAAAAATTCTTTATTTAAGCATGTTAAAATCTATGTAGAAACCGCAAGATGAAAAAACGATGTCACACTTTACGTGTTTCGGACTTAAAATTAAAAACACAAAGAGTCCTTAGTCATAAGCCATATGTGAATAGACAGGCCTTTAATATATTAACAAGACTGATAAAGTACAAATCCCAGAGTAAACATCTGGGAGTTTTACATCACAGAGGACCTCCGCCACTGCAATACATAGCGGCCATTTATGATATAGGTGGTCGCTACCTTACAAATGTTTATTCCAGACTCAGTGTCTCCTATGTGATATATAGGTGTATCCAATGTGATGTATATGGCAGTCACTAATCCTGTTTACTTACAGGATTAGAAATAGGGGGTCTCATAGACCCGTACCCATTACTAATGTAGCGTTTATTCCTGTAAGTGAAAAGAAATAAACACAAACACCAAAAAATCCTTTATTTGAAATAGAATACAAAAAACACCCTTTTTTCATCCCTTTATTAACCCCCAAAATACCCAGGTCCGATGTAATTCACATGACGTCCCATGACAATCCTGGCTCTGATACATCCTGAAGTCGCAGCACGTGGGCACAGAACATGACTGCTTCAGGCAGAGACTGACTGAGCCACAGCTGTGTGTGGTGATGTCACTGAGTTTATGTGCAGTTACAGATAGAGGTTCTCATGGTACCCTACCTGTGACCACAGGTAAACACACCTCAGGCGAACTGATTGAACTCAGTGACCTCCCCTCAGATGAACTGAGTTCAATCAGACCTGCATCTCCTAACAGGAAACTGCGTATTTTTTTTCCCCAAAAGATGCATATTCTGTGCTGAAATTTATACACCAATTTCCTGCAAAAATTCTGTATCTCCTGGCAAAAATTGTATCAATACTACATAAAAACTGCATAACGTTTAGATGCAGTTTTTGGCCAAAAGATGTACACTTGGTCCAGGAATTTGGTGTCTAAATTTCTGCACCAAATCTGAATCTCTTGGCAAAAGAATGCACAAAAAAGTTTCTGACACCGTTTTGGTGCAGTTTTCTACTAGGAGATGCAAATGTGGTGCAGAAATTAGGTGCAGACACTTCAGCATCAGATTTGTGCCAGATTTCAGCACAAGATTTGTTACTAATGTGACCATGCACTGCGACCTCAGATTGAGCAGAGCTGGGATTGTCATGGGAACCCGTGTACATTACGTCAGACCTGCAGGGATGTTTTGGCTTTAATAAATTGGTAAAAGAGAGTGTGTTTTTTAAATAAAGGAATTTTTTCTCTGTGTCTTGTGTTTAGTTCTTTTGGCTTACAGGGTTACTAATGGGGGTGTCTCATAGACCCCTCTTCATTACTAATTCAGGGCTTGATGACAGATGATAAATCACAGCTGTCATTAACTACTTATATTACCCTGCACTGGTTATACATTGATTACACAATATGAGATAATAAAAGCTGAACCACTCTCTGCTCACCTATTGGCACAGGAGACAGAGCTGAAGACACTCACTGAGGCATGTAGAGTGGCAAAGTGCAAGATGGTCAAATATGTATGAAGACAGCAGATCCTTCCTAGCATCACATGAGAAACCTATAGAGACCACAGAGAGCATATGAGCTTCTGTTATCAACTAAGCATGGCATAGAGAAAATAAAATTCACACCTAAGCTAACACTGATGAAGCCAGAGGAAATTCTGGTAAAGATGCAGCCCCCAAGGAAGCAGCCAAGAGGCCTAAAGTCGAGTACCTAGTGCCAATGCAGACCAGCACCTCAGTGGCACTTGTCACTCCTGATATTCTTAACACTAGAACGCATACCTGGTGCCTCGTAGGCCTGCCAGGTTACTTGTTTTCTTTTGTAGATTTCTATGGTTGCACATTCTAGGGTTAAATCCTTACAGAAACAGGTTGTTCAACAGGAAAAGGTGTGGAAAACACAGAGATCCCAGCTTAGTGATGAAGGTCTGTAGACAAAGGGTGGTAAGGTCTCTGCCACAATCTCTCTACTTAATGATGGCCAAGGTACCCCATGAACCAACACATTTGTCAAAGACAGTTATTTGTATGTGCTTTGGTGGACAAGTTATGAGTGGAACCAGGGTTCAGTACCCATGTGGCCAGGTGCATACAGTTTTGTATGACATGTGGCTGATACAATGTAAGAAAAACTAAAAACAAAACACACTCCTTGTCCACTCTACTGATCCAGAGATTGCAGATTGATTATATAAATCTATCACAAGTAGGGTATATATGAATTTGTGCTTGTTGTATTGATTTCTTTTCAGGATTTGTCTGTCATATCCAGTGCTGAAAATATGTTACTGCTGAAAAACTCATGATGGAGGTGGTATGTAGAAAGGCGGTTACTGAAGTGGTAAAGGTACACATTTTATAGGAGAAATTGTAGCAAAAATGTTACCATATCTGGAAATGAGCAGGCTTTTCACTCCTAACCACCCACAGAGCAGTGGAAGGTAGAAATGCTGAATGGAAGATTAAAGTTAAATATCCAGAAGGTAAAGGTGGAGACTGGCAAGCCATGGAACGAATTTTCCACATGGCTTTTAGATTTTTTTTTTCCTTAATAAGATACACTCATTTAGAAATTAGGTTTCTATATGAGATACTTTTTGGTTTAGCACCTAGAATAGGATTATATTTCCTACATATACTTCAGATACAGCACGGTAATCTGATCAGTGTTATACAAGCCTTATATAATTGACTAAATAGTGTAATAAAGAGTTATATTCTTCAATTTTAGACCCTGAATCAGTGTCGGGTGCATATAAACTCAAACTGAGAAACTGGGTGGTCCTAAAAAAAAAAGCAAGAAAGAGCCATGAGCAAAGATATTGATGGGCTATTCCAGGTTCTCCTAACCATGGCAACTTCAGTGAAGCATGATGGAAAACCCACTTAGATACACAGCAGCCAATGTAGAGAGTCAAATTCACAACAGAATTAAGCGGGCTTTACACGCTGTGACATCGCTAGCATCGGCTAGCGATGTCGAGCGCGATAGCACCCGCCCCCGTCGTACGTGCGATATTGTGTGATCGCTGATGTAGCGAACATTATCGCTACGGCAGCGGCACATGCACATACCTGTGCAGCGACGTCCCTATGACCGCCGAACAATACCTCCCTCAAGGGGGAGGTGCGGTCAGCGTCATAGCAACGTCACTGCAGCATCACTAAGCGGCCGGCCAATAGAAGCGGAGGGGCGGAGATGAGCGGGACGTAATATCCCGCCCACCTCCTTCCTTACGCATTGCCAGTGGATGGAGGTAAGGAGATGTTTGTCGGTCCTGCGGTGTCACACATAGCGATGTGTGCTGCTGCAGCAACGACGAACAACATCGCTAATAAGCAATTAACAATTTTTTGTTTCAAGACGACCTCTCCGTGGTCAGGGAACCTTAAACGGGACCTGACAACTAGCAAGCGTGTCTCTAACAGTAAGACCATGTTGTTCAGGCACCTCCCATAAGGGGAAGATTCCTTAAGTACCTAGTGTCTCTTTACCATAATCTGAAAGGCACTTCTGTTTTAGGGCCCACTGGCCCTTTAAGAGGAAGGAAGCATGAGTGCACTAAGTGCTCTTCCGGGATACCTGTGTTGTGTGTGCAGGCACCAGGAGCTGGCAACAGGGACAGGAGCAGATGCCACCCCTGAGCAGCTGGAATAGTAAGTGTGGCAGCTTTGCTGCCAAATCTGATTCTCCCACAAAATCCTCTTGAGTGGAACAATTCCTTTTAATATGTGTTAGTTCCCCTACCGGTATATTTTTAATTATTTGTGTGGGTGTGTGTATTGGGGGAGGGGAGTGTCAAGAGAAGGTGAATAAAATGGAAAGCATGTCTGTTGATTTTCTATATGGCTGAATAACGACCATCTTCAGATATTGGTCCCCCTTTACACAGATATCCCAAAAATGTATGTTACCTGGATCAAAAAATGGAAAAAGGTAAAGAGGAAGACCACCAAATTGACGGCTTGATAATGTCAAGATTATGTCAGAGAAGACATGGCAGACCTATCTAGACTTGCATAAGATTGATCTCCCTACGGAGCGTGTATCCATCAAGTAACTATGGCTGGAGATCGAGCTGAAGGCCATTAAATAATAAATAAATTAAAGTGCTATTCTATGTTATTCCCAAGGTATTCATTTTTTTGTGTAAAGGAAAACCTTATCAAAGAAACCCGAGACAAGAAGAGATCCATTATTGTTGTGATACAATTATGGGTATCCAGGTAGGGAACTGAGGTGAAGCACATAGGATAGTCCTGAGGACGTGGTAGCATGCTGCTATGTACCTCCTGAAATACCCATAATTGATTACAAAAGGGGGAATATGAGAGAACAGAATCCCTTTTTGATCCTGTGGTATCAATCTTGTCCTACTAGCACATGACTAGTTTAAATAGTGTCACAGATAAAGGAAATGTTCCCTGCAAACTATGAAACAATAGGAACTTTAGGAGTGTGAATAAAAATGTGAAACTTCCCTGCCCACCAGTGTTACTTGATCACCATGACTTCAGAAGATACAGTGGGTAAGGAAAGTATTCAGACACCTTTAAATTTTTCACTCTTTGTTTCATTGTAGCCATTTGGTAAATTCAAAAAAGTTCATTTATTTTTCATTAATGTACATTCTGCACCCCATCTTGACAGAAAAAAAACAGAAATGTAGACATTTTTGCAAATTTATTAAACAAAAAAACTGGAATATCACATGGTCATAAATATTCAGACCCTTTGCTCAGACACTCATATTTCAGTCACATTTCCTTGTGATCCTCCTTGAGATGGTTCTATTCCTTCATTGAAGTCTAGCTGTCTTTAATTAAACTGATAGGACTTGAAAAGGCGCACACCTGTCTATATAAGACCTCACAGTTCACAGTGCCTGTCAGACCAAATGAGAATCATGAGGTCAAAGGAACTACACAAGGAGCAAGGCACAGATCTGGCCAAGGTTACAAAAGAATTTCGGCAGTACTCAAGGTTCCTAAGAGCAGAGTGACCTCCAGAATCCTTAAATTGAAGAAGATTGGGACCACCAGAACTCTTCCTAGACCTGGCTGTCCAGCCAAACTGAGCAATCGTGGGAGAAGAGCCTTGCTGAGAGAGGTAACGAAAAATCCCAAGATCACTGGGGCTGAGCTCTAGAGATACAGTAAGGAGATGGGAGAAAGTTTCACAAAGTCAACTATCATTGCAGCCCTTCACCACTCAGGCCTTTATGGCAGAGTGGCTAGACGGAAGTGTCTCCTCAGTGCAAGACATATGAAATAGAGTTTGCAGAAAACACATGAAGGACTCCCAGACTATGAGAAATAAGATTTCTGGTCTGATAAGATGAAGATAGAACTTTTTGGTGATAATTCTAAGTGGTATGTGTGGAGAAAACCAGGCACTGCTCATCACCTGCCCAATACAATCCCAACAGTTAAACATGGTGGAGGCAGCATCATGCTATGGGTTTTTTTTTCAGCTGCAGGGACAGGACTACTGGTTGCATCTGAAGGAAAGATGAATGTGGCCAAGTACAGAGAGATCCTGGAAGAAAACCTCTTCCAGAGTGCTCTGGACCTCAGATTTGGCCGAAGGTTCAACTTCCAACAAGACAATGACCCTAAGCACACAGATAAAATAACAAAGGAGTGGCTTCAGAACAACTCTGTGACCATTCTTGACTGGCCCAGCCAGAGCCCTGACCTAAACTCAATTGAGCATTTCTGGAGAGACCTGAAAATGGCTGTCCACCAACGTTCACCATCCAACCTGATGGAACTGGAGAGGATCTGCAAATAAGAATGGCAGAGGATCCCCAAATCCAGGTGTGAAAAAACTAGTTGCATCATTCTCAAGAAGACTCATGGCTGTACTAGCTCAAAAGGTGCTTCTACTCAATACTGAGCAAAGGGTCTGAATACTTATGACCATGTGATATTTCAGTTTTTATTGTTTAATAAATTTGCAAAAATTTCTACATTTCTGATATTTTCTGTCAAGATGGGGGATGGGGTTCAGAGTGTACAGTAATGAGAAAAAAAATGAACTTTTTTAACTTACCAAATGGCTGCAATAAAACAGAGTGACAAATTTAAAGGAATCTGAATACTTTCCACACCACTGTATCTTCTGATGCCATGGGGATCAAATAACACTGATAGGCAGGGAACTTTCACATTTCTATTCACGCCCCTAAAGTTCCTATTGTTTCACAGTTTGGAATTCTTTTCCCTCTACAACGTGCACCCATGACCAGTGTGCTATTGGATAAAGACCCGAGCATTACCTACTCCTTCCCTACACCATTTCAAGGTATAACGCAGTGGTGCAGAACCGCATCTGTTTTTGTATACTATCTTGCGCTTTCACTGTGATTGGTGGTGGAGGTTGTGGGAAACCCACTATGCATGTTGGGTTCCCAAAATCCAAAAGTTTGGACCCAACGTTCAATAGTCGGATTTATTATCATGTCATTAGGGAGTTTTCAGGGTGTTTTGGTTAAAAAGCTATTTTAAGTAAAATGTGGCTGCCCTCTGTTTCCTTAAATGAAAAAGAGTAGCCACACTCTGGTGATCAAGGCTGAGGTTTCACGAGTCACTACGTCTTTGGAATGTCCCGCTGATTCATTGCAGTATAATGGAAGTAAATGGGGGTCACACTGTGACCTCTAGAGTTCCATAACCATGCAAGCAAGTCACAAAAATTAACCTGATTGGATTTTTTGTGACCCCCAATCACTTGTATTTTGCTGCAATGTAGCAGTGTCGAATAACGATATTTGGCCACTGTGTCACAGCCAAAGGAGTGAGCAGAAAACATGACAAGACCTCCATCGCCTTCTCATTACATTCTTCTGTCCTACACTGCACTACCAAGAATGATTATGGAACTTGGGTTTATCCGGTTTGTATGGCTCAGGATGGTCTAAATGGAACGTACACATCGATGAAGGGCGAGAACAGAGCTTCCCTAATGATTTTATTATACCTAAACTAGTAACCATGATAGAAGCTAAAGGTAAGGTTGTACAGAACCACCCGTTTCTTGTGCCTCTGCTGAGAGGTCAGGGACGACTCCTGCATCAGGAACTCATTGGGGATTTCATCAGCACCCCAGTGGGTCAGTGAGAAGAGCCTGCATACACTCCATCATTCTATAGAAGTTAAATACATTCATAGAAAGACTCCTTTTTTTAATAAAAGTTAGGGATTCTCATCACAAGGTCTCATACATAATGACCAGTTCACCTATGGAGGTACAATAACAAGGTCAAAAAAGCTTTGGCATGTTTTTTTTTCCACAGATGCCTGCAATATCTTAATTCTCACAACATATCTTACCTGTCAAACAACCCTAATAAGATTCTATGAGATCCAGACTGAATTAGGGTAAGGCCATCCATGAATTTTTTGCTCGAGAATTTAAAAAACATTTGATACTTTGCAACATAAAAGGTTTATATATAAAATAAGAATAATATGACTGGGGGGAAATATGTATATTTGGGTTAACAGCTATGAGGATATTCCAGAATAAGCCACAAACATTCCAAGTCATTACATTTATTGATGTAAACATCTCATACACAGTGCAGACCTTATTGGGGTTGGGGACCTCAGCGACGCAGATGTTACCACCAGGCCGAAATGCACCAAAGTGACTGTAGACCACGGTGATTGCCTTACCGTTACTGCCGTGGGTATCAGAAGGGCCAACTTCTTGCTCAGCCTATCCAGTTACAAATTGTTTCCAAATCGAATCTTTATGTCTTGCCTAAAAGTTGAAGTCCTCATAGTCCCAAATAACAAAGACTGATGTTGCCATGTAATTACAGCTGGTAAGGGAGAAAGCAAGTCTGAATTTTGTGTACAACAAGGGGGAGCGCTGCCCTTTCTGCTATATTAGTGTGCAGTCATCAAAGGATCTAGTCAGACGGTTAGGTACTAGTGAAAAATTATAAAAATTGGGGTATGTATAGGTTCTGCAGTTATGGGCGACACATCTCTGGCACCATAATCTCGATCCAAAGAACATGAATATTCTTATATCACTGTGAGACATCCCTATCAGCCCCAAATTAATATTGGCCAGGCAGGTAATAGCCACATCATGTTTCCTATCTATTAACAGGTAAAATCATGATAGGAAAGATGGCGGTAATATCTCCCTCTTGTAACCCCCAGTGGCCAAGATATCTTGGAGATTGATGTTTTATAATTTTCTGGAAAACTGAAGCCACATCCCATGTCCAGCCCTGTCATAGGTCACAAGAGGGGAGGTGGCTGGTGTTTATAAAAAAGTACACACCACATTTTTTACTTTGTACAATGCCAGGAGGATACATCACTGTGTAGGGTTGTTCCACGGTTTCTTAAGGAGTGCCTCTATCTATCTGAGCCATTTTAGTGACCCATGTGTAGTAAATTTTCTTTTATTTTTCCATATTATTTTATGTAATTGTTTATATTGTATTGTATTGTTCCCTTTTGTAAAATCTTGTATATTTTTATAAACACTGCCTACTCTTTTGGACTGAATATTTAAAATTGAAGAGCTTTGTTCCTCTTGCTCTATTATCTGCAACCCCAAAGTCAAACATTACCTGTAACGGGTGTCCAATCTACCTGCATAAACGATTAGTGGTGGCAGCAAACTTTCCTTGGGTTTTTGTGCAGCTTGGCAGTGACTGTACCGGAGGTATATATTTATTCCATATGCTGGAACCAGTGATATACTAATATATACAGTATATACTAATATATATATATACACAATAGAAAAAAAACAGAATGAAACAGGGGTTCCCTTGCTGGTTTCCCACGCTGGTACTAACCTGAATTCAAACCGTACTGGCAGCACCTTTACAATGTGAACAGGTGCGTATCTGGATGGTGTATAAATATGAGAAAAAATTCCAGCCGCACACTGTGAAAAACGAAAATAAATTCTACCTTATACATAAATGGAGGTATTTAGAATATGTTTCATTCTGTTTTTTTTCTATTGTATAATGCATATAACAGGGAGTCGTGCTCTGTTTTCTGTATTTATACACCATCCAGATACGCACCTGTTCACATTGTAAAGGTGCTGCCAGTACGGTTTGAAGTCAGGTTAGTACCAGCGTGGGAAACCAGCAAGGGAACCCCTGTTTCATTCTGTTTTTTTCTATTGTATAATGCATATAAGAGGGAGTGATGCTCTGTTAGCTGGATTTGTACCCCAGCTCCTGGCCGCTTCATTAGCCTCCTTTTTGTTCACCAGCTGATCTTGTAGGTTTTTAAAACCCAGAGAAGATGCAGTGTAGTGTAGGACCCAGCAAAGGAGGTTGCCGTGAAGGGGTGCTGGGCTGGTATTACAATGACCATTATAATATTCTAAATACCTCCATTTATGTATAAGGTAGAATTTATTTTGGTTTTTCACAGTGTACGGCTGGAATTTTTTCGTTTATATGTACCCTAACTGCAAGCATCCCAAAAAAATCAGACTAATAGTGGAAACAACAGCAGCCTCATATCTAATTACCGCTGAATTGCATAATTGTCCTTACGACAGTGGGCTCCTTTGTGACAAGTATGGATATTTTTTACATGTGGCATGAATAATGCCTTGTGTTTATTTACGCTATATGAGAGAATGCATCAGTTTCATTAATATTACATTTGAGAATGGTTTTGTACGTCTATATGGTAACTATAAAGATGTTTTATCATTGTTATACTCATGTATGAAAAATTTTCTGAAATAGTGTATGGAGGTAATTAGTATGATTGATTTGTATGGGGGGTTGAAACTTTTAAAGGGAACCTGTCACCGGTTTTTCGTCCTATAAGCTGCGGCCACCACCACTGGGTTCTTATATACAGCATTCTAACATGCTGCATATAACAGCCCAGGCCGCTGTGTAGAACATAAAAAACACTTTATAATGCCTACCTAAATGGTCGTGCTGCGGTGGATTTGAGTCAGATGGGTGTCTCCATTGTCCGGTGCTGGTGCCGCCTCTTTCGGTCATCTTAGCACATCTAACTTACTCCAGGAAGAAGCCCACAGGCGAAACTCAGGATCTGACGCTTTATTTTTAACACATTTACTCTGTTGACAGTAAACCCGCAAAGGCAGGGCCCTCTCCTTTCTGCACCAGTCTGTCATTGTTAATTTATTCACTGAAATTTGTATTTTGTATGTAACCCCCTTCTCATGTACAGCACTATGGAATCAAAATAAATAACTTTGTGAGTTTAACTAGAAACCCCAATTGGAAGCTAATTGTCTGGCAGTGCTGATTTATGTCTAGTTGTTCTTTAGGGAAACTCGTGACAGTATTGTTAGAGGTGATTGCTTGTGAAACTAATTGTCTCAGCAGGACCGAAAACAACATCATTGGATGAATACACAAATACTGGAAGCTGGATGTTTGACGATGAGGGAGGAGTCCGGATAACATGGATTCTGCTTTAGGCCTCTTTCACACGTCCGTGAAAATCACGCACGTTTTTCACGGACATGTCGAAGGTGCGTTTTGCCCTCCGTGAGCCGTGTTTATGGCACACGTGTGTTCTCCGTGTGTTATCCGTGATAACACACGGAAAACGGGAACTTTCTGCTCACCGGTCCCTGGCGTTGCTGTCCGTGGTGCTGATCTTCGGTCTCCGGTCCTGCCGACTCCCCGCTGCTGCTGCTTCCGGCAGCAGTGCAGTGAATATGCAATGAGCATAATGAGCAGCGGTCGGAAGCAAGTGACAGCTGCGGCTGAGACAGTAGGGCTGGAGAAGGTGAGTAAAGTTTTTTGTTTTTTTTTCTCACAGACACGTGTTTTCTCCAGTGCGTGTCACACGGAACACATCCGTGTGGTCCGTGTGACCCGTTTGCGTTCCGTGTGACACCCGTGATGCTGGAAAAAACGCACATGTCTACATGTGGAGCACACGGGCACACGTATGCTGTACACATACACATGGTCCATGGCATAATACGCACGTGAGCGCAGACCCATTGACTTTAATGGGTCTATGTGTGCCAGTTTCTCCGGTACGTGAGGAAACGGACCAAACACGTACCGGAGACATGGACGTGTGAAGGAGGTCTTAATGATTGTTGAAGCAGCAAAAGAGTATTAGACACGTCGCAATTTGTTTTGACCATTGTAAAATTACTACTTTGTAGGTCAAGAAAAAAAAACAATCATAGTTGACCGCAGTATAAACAGTCAAAGAATTAATAGTATGAAAAACCCGCAATACTGCTCTACAAATCCTGGCTTTTTGAATATATACATTGATTTTTTAAACGTTTTCAGAACTTTAACAGAATGATTCATGGAGCAGTAGGGAAAGATACAGTAGCTGTCAGGAGAACGACAGTTTGGCCAAAAGCTCTCCAATGTGGATGGCCAGCTGAAATCTACAGTGATGAGATGCTACAGGATAGGAATCCTATTGCACCATAGTAATTGATGTCTATGTTTTTTAACATAAGATAAAGGAAATAAAACATTTTAGAACAATGAAAAAAATGTTGTGTTAACCAAGCTTTAACTTGTTTGTTTACCCAATTGCTTTGATTTGCTCACATAATTTAGCCTCTCATCACACCTGTGTTTTTAAATTCTGTGAATCCTGTTTCTCTGTTTCGTCCTTTGAACAAAGAAATAGAATTTACTCTTCCATTTGCACTAGCTATGTAATGGATTACCGAATTTTTCGGTTTATAAAACGTACCCTAAACTTAGAGGGAAAAAAAGGTAAAAATCAAAATGGGGTCCATCTTACAATCCGGTAGTGTCTTACCGGGAAGGGGGGTGGCAGCGGAGTGGGGTCACAGGAGGCAAGGGCGGTGGTGGAGTAGCTTGATGCTGTTGGCGGTCCTGCAGGTGTTCCAGGTGCTTGCGCGGGCACTGTGAGGCAGGAACATCCATAAACCGTAGGCAGTGTGGGCTTCAAAGAAATAGCGCCCGGAGTCGGCGCCTGCGCAGATTGAGCTATTGGCTCAATGACAAGACACCTCTGGGTGCCATTTTCCTTAAGTCTGCTGCTGGGACATCAGTGGGCCGGAGGTTTCACGTGCGCAGATGAGAGCTTGAGCCGAGAGCTCTATCTGCACACACGCCGACTCCAGGGGCCATTATTTGAAGCCCGCACCACCGACATTTTCAGGATGGCCCCTGCCTCACTGCCCACAGCACCTGCAAGCCCACAGCACAGTGCCAACAAGCTCACAGCACAGCATCAGCATAGTGCCCGCAGCTCCAGCACAGCACTCACGGCCTGCAGCATCTCCTCTGTTTCCTGTGACCCCTCTCCACCACCCCCCGGTAAGCTACTTTCGGATTATTAGACGCACCCTTCATTTTCCGCCCAAATTTTTGCATCTTAGTGCATTACTGCATCTTAGGCCGGAGTCACACTTGTGAGAGACTCGTGCAAGTCTTGCATCCCATCCCCCGACAGGGCCTGCAGCTCTCCTGACAGGAGCATCTCAGCTGCATAGAAATACATGCAGCTGACCCGCTCCTGTCAGGAGAGTGTGTGGCCATGCCGGGTGATGCGATGTGAGACTAGCACGAGTCTCTCGCAAGTGTGACTCCAGACTAATAATCCAAAAAATACGGTAGTTTTCTGTATAAATTTCCCTTGTTCTTGTGCTGAGCAGAGAGACAGAATTGAAAAATGCAGGTGTGAACAGAGTGGTACAAGTTGTTCAAACATAACCTTACCGCTAAGGGGCGTTTATGTTAGGATCACCATCGTAAATTAGCTCAATATAAGTGAAAGAATGGTTACAAAAGATCCATCATCAAATGGGGAAATCTTGATGTGAACGGATGATTTCAACAAGGAAGCCGACAATTAGTTCCTTCGCATGTTAACATTCATCGATATGGATGCTGTTATTACATAGAAAGCAAGACAGCAAATGAAGAGACACGGGTACAAGAAATATTGTGAAAATGGTATGTATTGACACAGAATCTTCACACAATTGTGCGAACTTAAAAACACATTTATTATTAATGTATGTATAAAAAGAACCATATTGAATGAAAGACGAAATTCATTGGAGATTTGGTGAAATTGATACTATATTGGTGCAAGTTGAGTATAGTCAAATCAATTCTCAGTTTTTAACATTTATGTTTTGTTTCCTGTCTTACATCATTTATTCCCCTTTCCCGTAATGGGAGAAATTGTATTTGTTACATCATCAATTGTGTTATATCTCTCATCTTAGAATTCAGTGCACTTGCAAGTGTGAGTTATATCAGTACCATGATAATAAGCAGCAGCGTAAAACTAGTCAGTACCCAGTGTAACCCAAGGACAAGCTTTATAGCATAGTTGCAGATCTGTCACCAAGAGGAAACTAATGGAAATGTATAATCAGAAAGTGATCTATTGTTCAAATAAGGTTTTTGTTTTACTTTTTTTTTTACATTTTTTTGCCAATGTTGTTTTTTTACAAGTCACAATTTGAATTAAAAAAACAAACAAACACATCTTGCAATTTCACATTGGCCACTTGTGGCTTTTGTAGACTTTACATTCCTACTGTTTTAGCAAAAAATACATGTACATAGCCACAAGGGGTTGAAGTATTTTCATTATGACTATGTGCGTGTGTTGTTTCCTGAAACCACAGGAAGTATTAATCTATAAAAGCCCCAGTGGCTAGTGAGAGAATTGCAGGATTACTATTTTTCTTAAAGGGAACCTGTCAGGTGTAATATGCACCCAGATCCATGACCAGTTCTGGGTGTATATTGCTAATCTCTGCCTAACCGTCCCTGTATGTAGTAGCATAGCTAAAGAGATCTTTAGAAAAAGTTTTTCTAAAGATCCTTTATGATATGCTAATGAGTATTTCTAAAGATTTTTTATGATATGCTAATGAGGTCAGTGACTAGCTGCAAGGATGTTAGTTCCTGCGCTCATGCCACCCTGTTAGCGTGCCCATGCTATTCAATTCCCACTGCCCAGTGTCATCAGCTGTGACCTCGTACCTGTGTCCACTGTCATGACTGGAAGTAGCGGGACGTCTGATCATGTGCACTGCCTGGCATCTGAACCGATGACTGTGGACACACAGCTGATGATACTGCATTGAATAGCATGTTAGCAGTCCTCTGTTGGCGTGCTAAAATGCGAAGAGTGCGGAATGAGCGCAGGAACTAACACCCTTTTGACTAGTCCCTGTGCTCATTAGCATATCATAAAGGATCTTTAGTAATACTTTTTCTAAAGATCTCTTTTTCTATGCTACTACAGTCATGGCCAAAAGTTTTGAGAATGCTACAAATAATATTTTTTACAAAGTCTACTGCTTAAGTTTTTCTAATGGCAATTTGCATATACTCCAGAATGTCATAAAGAGTGATCAGCTTAGCAGCAATTACTTGCAAAGTCAATATTGGCTAAGAAAATGAACTTTAACCCCCAAAACACATTTCAACATCATTGCATTCCTGCCTTAAAAGGAGCAGCTAACATTGTTTAAGTGATTGTTCCATTAACACAGGTGTGGGTGTTGATGAGGACAGGGCTGGTGATCAATCAGTCATGATTAAGTAAGAATGACACCACTGGACACTTTAAAAGGAGGCTGGTGCTTGGTATCATTGTTTCTCTTCAGTTAACCATGGTTATCTCTAAAGAAACACGTGCAGCCATCATTGCTCTGCACAAAAATGGCCTAACAGGGAAGAGTATCGCAACTACAAAGATTGCACCTCAGTCAACAATCTAAAGCATCATCAAGAACTTCAAGGAGAGAGCTTCCATTGTTGCCAAAAAGGCTCCAGGGCGCCCAAGAAGGACCAGCAAATGCCAGGACCGTATCTTAAAATTGTTTCAGCTGCGGGATCGGACTACCAGCAGTGCCGAGCTAGCTCAGCAATGGCAGCAGGCTGGTGTGAGTGCTTCTGCACGCACTGTGAGGCGGAGACTGCTTGAGCAAGGCCTGGTTTCAAGGAGGGCAGCAAATAAGCCACTTCTCTCCAGAAAAAACATCAGGGACCGACTGATATTCTGCAAAAGGTACAGGGAGTGGACTGCTGAGGACTGGGATAAAGTAATTTTCTCAGATGAATCCCCTTTTCGATTGTTTGGGACATCTGTAAAACAGCTTATTAGGAGAAGAAGAGGTGAGCGCTACCACCAGTCTTGTCTCATGCCAACTGTTAAGTATCCTGAAACCATTCATGTGTGGGATTGCTTCTCAGCCAAGGGAATCGCACCACTCACAGTCTTGCCTAAAAACACAGCCATGAATAAAGAATGGTAACCAGAATGTCCTCCAAGAGCAACTTCTCCCAACTGTCCAAGAGCAGTTTGGCCCCCAACAATGCCTTTTCCAGCATGATGGAGCACCTTGCCATAAAGCAAAGGTGATCACTAAATGGCTCATGGAACAAAACATAGAGATTTTGGGTCCATGGCTTGGAAACTCCCCAGATCTTAATCCCATTGAGAACTTGTGGGCAATCATCAAGAGACGGGTGGACAAATTCTGGCAAAATGCAAGCATTGCTTATGCAAGAATGGACAGCTATCAGTCAGGATTTGCTCCAGAAGATGATTGAGAGCATGCCAGCGAGAATTGCAGAGGTCCTGAACAAGAAGGGTCAACACTGCAAATACTGACTTGCTGCATTAACTCATTCTGTCAATATAACCTTTTGGTACTCATAATATGATTGCAATTATATTTCTGTATGTGATGTAAACATCAGACAAACACAATTAAAAACCAGAGGGCAACAGATCATGTGAAAATATAATTTTGGTGTCATTCTCAAAACTTTTGGCCATGACTGTAGATACAGGGAAAGATAGGCATGGATTAGGAATATGCACCCAGAACTGCTCGTGGTTCTGGGTGCATATTGCACCTGACAGGTTCCCTTTAATAAAAATCACAATATGAAGAAACAAAAACACCCATTGCTATTTTAAAACAAATAAATATGTGAAACACAATAACCTAATTTATAAACAATAGCTCATTTTCTGATTATACACTCCTTTTAGTATAGACATTTTAGTGTGTAGTACTCATTGTTAGATAATGTAAAGAGTGTAGGTGAAAGTTGATGTTAATATTCAATCTTTGTTCTGTTCATACAATCATCACATGAGAAGGAAAAGTAATTTAGTCAGTAGACAAAACACTATCTAAAATACTTACTGACTTGCTGGTAAAGGTAAATAAACAAGTTTTGGGAATATTTTTATTAAATGATTTGACTCATATTTTGTATGCAAAAAATAAAAATGGAAAAGATTAGAAAACTTGATACTGCTTTAATAATTGACAAACCAACTATTCAGATTTGTTGTTTACTATATCAAGTTGTTAATCCATAAATCTTCTTAAGTCAGTTACATTGATGCATTACCTTATACTGACCCCATTAAAAGTAAATTAAAGTTGGGATACATGTAAACATAAACAGAGAACAGGAAACAAACTTTACGGGAGTATTACTGGACAGGTACAAAGTTGTCACTTCTCACCATACAAGAGAACGGTAACATTTTTAGCGTTTGTTTCTGTTTTTTTTCTTTTTCTTTTTTGCTAATACGATGTAAGGACATTTTATTCCTTAGAACATTTGACACTTTGTCACTGATATTAAATTAATTTTAGGAGAACAGGTTCCAGTTATCTAGAACTGCTCCTGACTGTACAACATCAAATATTAAGAAGTCGTCATATTAAAAGCAGCATATCATGTGTAGCACTCACAATGACTGAATCCCACTGTTCGCACAATAACATGATAACAATTGATAGGCTTCCTAACTCTATAAAAAGGCTGGAGCTTCTTCTTCCGGAAAGCTCAGTTCTGTCCCTTGTGCACTTATTTCATATTTTTGACTTTAGGAGGTTTCTTGAAGCCACCAGCATGCAGCGGCGCTCAAAACTAAATCCATATCAAAAGGCATTAGAGACCAATTATCTAGTAGGAGAGAGATGGGTGGTTCAATTGCTTTACAGTGATTTTCTTAGGGCGTATATTTTCCACTGTTCACCACAAATGCATACAAAGCATTGGCTAAACACAGCAATGTGGTCAACAGTCAACACAGCATTTATAAATGGGGGGGGGGGAAGTGCATTTCCACGACACTGTACTAGCCGTTCAATAGTCCCCAGTTCTGCTCTGATATTGACTGCACCATAAATCCTTAGTTCTTGCCATAAGACATTGCTTTCAAGGCAGCTTGTTATGGCTTGGAGGATGCTGTGCATACCAATACAGTTTTTCCTCCACGCTTTTTTTTTTCCAACGGCAAAGCAGCAGCATTTTAAATGTCTTACGAAAGGTTTTGTTGCAAAGAGCATAGCAAATAGGGTTGACCGTACTGTTAACGTAGCACAACCAGTAGCCTAGATGCCAAAGTGAAGATGGGATGCAGTTGGAGCAAAAAGTTGAAACCAGAACCATGATGTTGTAAGGAGTCCATGTGATGATAAAAGCTAGGAGAATAGCACTTAGTGTTTGCGCTGCTTTGCGCTCTTTGATGAGAACCATCCTCTTGCGTTTGGTCATATGATTACTGAAGTGGGGGTCCATGCTTCTTAAAGAATGTCCTTTGGACATAGATGAACAAGGAGTGATTTTTACTTTTCTACACCCATTATTGACCTCCTGAGATCCATCATCATTCACGACAATTCGAAATTTGTAAGATACACACTTTTGACTCTTTTGTGCTTGATTTTTACCTGGAGTTAAGAAAAATCTTTCGTTATCAAAATCATTTAGCACCGGTTGCTCTTTTGTGAGAATGTGCTTGGTTTCTTCTTCCTTTTGAGCTGCAGTTTGGTTCTGATAGGCACCCTGGAAGACGGCTTCCTTAGCTTGCTTGTCCTCGTCATCTGAAGAGGGGTAGCTGCTGCAGGTAGTCAGTTGGTCCTCTTTCGCCCACTCATTACAGATGTTGGGACTGTGCGAGATCTTGACTGTTGCAGAGGTACTGCGGCTGGATGATGACCATGAGGCCTGACACCGTTCTCTTTTGGTGAGCGTCTGCTGCTTGCAGCTGAAACAAGATTTTAGGAGAGCCCCCTGTGGCCTCATCATCTCAAAATCAGCCACCGACTCAGAGCCCTGCAACTCTGCCAGATCTTTGGTGCGCTTTTCTGTTTCTTTGTAGATACGGCAGTATAAAATTGTCATGACAGACACTGGGATATAAAAGGCAGCAATGGCCGTTCCAAAAGTGATTATTGGTTCATAAAGAAACTGTATCTGACATTCCTCAGGGGGCACTGTACGTTCTCCAACAAAATATTGCCAGCAGAGGATTGCGGGAGCCCATAAAATAAAGGAAATAAACCAAGCCAGTCCAATCATTATCCCAGCCCTCTTAGGTGTGCGTTTTGCCCTGTAAGTTAATGGTCGTGTTATAGAAAAATATCTGTCAAAACTAATGACCAACAGGTTCATCACAGAAGCGTTACTGGCCACATAATCCAGAGCAAGCCAGAGGTCACAAGCCAGGCTACCCAAGGACCAGTGACCAATTAAAATATAAGACGTGTAAAGGTTCATTGAGAAGATGCCGATGATGAGGTCGGCACAAGCCAAACTTAGAAGGTAGTAATTGTTCACAGTCTTCAGTTGACTGTTTACCTTAAAGGAAACCATTACAAGGATATTTCCAACGATCGTTATCAGACTGACAACCGCACTGACTGTCGCGATTGTGATAACTTCCCAGAGGCTGTGAGTTTTCAAGGGGTTTGTCCCATTGGAGTGACTTAAAGAAGTAGAGTTTGGTTCCATGATCCTGATTTTCTGGGATCCTATTGATGTGGACACCAATAAACAGCCGTGGAGGTTCTGAAACAAGAAGACAAATATTTATTATATATATGGAACGAATATTGACAATTTTAATATAGGTACAGTTGTTACCACATTTACTTTTGTAAGGCAGTGTGAACAGAATTAGAGTGCTAGATATAAACTGAAAAAAGTAATTTAAACAAACACGTTTTAGCTTTTGTGCCACACTACTACAGATGAGTAAAGCTGTGGCAGTTTGGTTCGGCAGGTGCAGCCGAACTGAACCTCCAAAGGATCAGACTTGATCCGAACCCCAATGGAAGTCACTGATTGGCAGTTTGGGTCTCCACCCACATACAACCAGCTATAAACAGATCACGTCCTGGGAAGGGTCTGCAGGATTTTTCTATAATTTTTTCTGTACACACAACATTTGATCATGCGGTTGTCACCCCCAGTGTGATCCGTTCAAACACTGCAAGCGGCTCACAGTGGACTGATGTAACATCTGCCCAGGACCATGGTCTCAGGATGGCTGTCATGGACAGACTAGAGGTTAGCCGTCCACTCAGCAGGATCCCAAGAACCCTGAAACCCTTTAACCCCTGTACAGGGATTTGGAGTTACACGAGATCCAGGAGGTTGCTGCCTATGGAAGGCTACAATCAAGGAAACAAAAATCATCAGGCAGGGTCAAAACCAGGAAGTACAAAAACGGACAAAATCGGCAAGCAAGAGGGTGATCAGGAATTCAGGCTAAGGTCAAACCAGAGATGGCAGCGAAGTACAGAACATGGCAGGCAGGAGAGTCATCAGTGAATGGGCAGAGGTCAAACACGGGGATTAGAAATTCAGGAGCAGAGTGTGAACCAGAGATAAGCAGAACTACAAGTCTATATCTGGCAGGGACCAGCAGACTGGAGGAGCAATTAGAAGGGTATAGTGTCTTCCCATTGGCTGTAGCTGAAAGGTGGAAACTCCAGCTGGAAGGCACACGCCACCTCAGTCAGCCAGTGGTACTGCAGGTCCCAAGGAACACAGCTAAGTGGATGGGCGGAGCCTGCACCCAACAGAGCCACTGGCACTGACTCCTCCCCTATCACCAGCACTGCCTTAGACGGGAATACGGCAGTGCCTGGTGACCGAAGCACGACGGAAACTTTATGCTCTGCCCCGCGATAGGGGCACAGCGAAATCCGCCTGCGCGAGACTCCAGCAGCGTGGGGCGGCATCATCCATGTAAATCATGACTGGAGAACGGCGAACAGCGGCAGGAGGGGGGACAGGAGCCGAATTAGAGCCCGCCCATTTGACCAACCAAACTCATTTGCATAGAAACGGTAAGATTTTACAAAGTTCTTTTAGGGGTCTGCAAGGGGGGCCAGCAACAAGGTGCACCTTCCTAGGATGCAGCCCAGGAGCTACAGAAGGGGATATTTTTGGTTTAATAGGGAAAAAACTGGTGACAGGTTCCCTTTAAGAAACCATGCAATTTTTACAGCGGCCACTGGGGCTATTTTAGACTCTTCTAAAATTTAGGAAGAATTTTTAGAAGTCTCATTTTCAGCACAAGCAGACTTACAATGACAGGTAACACCTCTACAATAGGCAACCTTAAACCTGACCCTTCTCCTCCTCACTTCACACAAAAGAGAGGATCTGAGTCACTCAATTGCTGATAATGTACAGTACAGACCAAAAGTTTGGACACACCTTCTAATCTCTAGAACAACTGTTAATAGGAGACTTTGTGCAGCAGGACTTCATAGTAAAATAGCTGCTAGGAAACCACTGCTAAGGACAGGCAACAAGCAGAATAGACTTGTTTGGGCTAGAGAACACAAGGAATGGACATTAGACCAGTGGAAATCTGTGCTTTGGTCTGATGAGTCCAAATTTGAGATCTTTGGATCCAACCACCGTGTCTTTGTAGAAAAGGTGTACGGATGGACTCTACATGCCTGGTTCCCACCGTGAAGCATGGAGGAGGTGTGATGGTGTGGGGGTGCTTTGCTGGTGACACTGTTAGGGATTTATTCAAAATTGAAGGCATAAAGAACCAGCATGTCTACCACAGCATCTTGCAGTGGTGTGCTATTCCATCCGGTTTGCGTTTAGTTGGACCATAATTTATTTTTCAACAGGACATTGACCCCAAACACACCTCCAGGCTCTGTAAGGGCTATTTGACTAAGAGGGAGAGTGATGGGGTGCTACGCCAGATGACCTGGTCTCCACAGTCACCAGACCTGAACCCAATTGAGATGGTTTGGGGTGAGCTGGACCGCAGAGTGAAGGCAAAAGGGCCAACAAGTGCTATGCATCTCTGGGAACTCCTTCAAGACTGTTGGAAAACCATTTCCGGTGACTACCTCTTGAAGCTCATCAAGAGAATGACAAGAGTGTGCAAAGCAGTAATCAAAGCAAAAGGTGGCTACTGTGAAGAACCTAGAATATAAGACATATTTTCAGTTGTTTCACACTTTTTTCAAGTATTTCATTCCACATGTTTTAATTCATAGTGTTGATGCCTTCAATGTGAATCCATAGTTTTTTAGAGTCATGAAAAGAAAGCTCTTTGAATGAGGAGGTGTGTCCAAACTTTTGGTCGGTCGGTACTGTATATATGGCATTAATGAAAGGAAAATAAAAACCTGATTTAAACAGTAGGTCATTTTCTGCAGACACATACTCTTTAATACTACTATAAACACTGCAAAATCAGACATTGAAAAAATATAATCAAAACATTTCACATTAATGCTGTCGGATGTCTGAAACTATTAAAATAGCAGAAAGTGTTTTACTGCCCTTGCATTACATGTGGCCAAGGCAGAGGGATGGCAGCCTCTTGGCACAATGGGTTACATGCTCCATAGTGAGGTACTGGCTGACTTTCAGCATTGCTCCACTCTAATAACTTTTTACATATAAAAATTGATTAATATCAGTTTTGCATCATTGATCATTTTTGTGGTGCCTTTACTTATCCTAATAAGATAGTTTAGTCCTATCTATGCAAACAGGGATATAATTGTGGCATCAGTAGGACTATTCCTCCAGATTGTCCCAGGAGCCGTTTTTGGACACCACAACACCTGATTGCATGTTGTTCGTGCTACTGTGAGCAGCCTGCGTAATCTAAACGCGTTCCACTGGCCTGCAGCATCTCCAGAGTTGTCTCTAATCACTGACCAATGACGTCCCCGATGTTCTTGATCAAACAGGAGCTGCCAGCAGCAGATCTTGATGATTTGCCCAAATGCATTCACCAAGGCAGAAAATGCCTCAGACAAACAGTAATAACTTCAGTTATAGCAGCCAACCCTGTAATGTCACTCTAGGTACGGGGAAGTACCAGGCAAATGGCAAAAGGGAAGGGAAACCCTGTGTCTAGGGAAAGGGAAGACAGTGACCCCTGACCAAACCTACTGTTGGTCCCTGGAGTCCCTCACCACCATATATATATTACGCACCTATGCGCCGAGCTGGATACCTGACCCTAGGTATCCCTAGTGCTGGGCCCTAAATAGGGAACAGACGGGATGAGCTCTTTGTCAACCCTACTAAACACTATAGAAAACACAAGGAGGGCACACAGGGGGAAAAAGCATGAACTACTTATCCACAGATGACAACAGTAGAAGTTCAGCAAAGTTTTCAGCAACGATACCACCTGCTTGCACTCCGGGCTTGAATGAACTGAAAAATATCACCAGCACCAGTCCAAGGAAGTAAGGGGTATAAAAGCACCAAAAAAATGCTGATGATCAGCAGCTGGGTGGAAGGCGAGCTTCTACTGGGTCAAAAAGGGAGAGCAATGAATCCAGCCGGAAAGCTACCTATTAGAATGAATACTGACAGCAAGAGCAATGGAAAGTCAGGCAGCATTCTGCGCAGCCAGACGCTGTGACCTTTTATGGCCAGAAACCACATGACTGTCACCCCTGACATGTAAGTGCAAAGATTTCAGTATGTGGAACCAAATTTGATATTGAATAAATCAACATGTTTTGAAAATGTTGTTTCCATGTTTTCATCATTTGCATATCATTAACATGTCTACTCAATCTGAGATTTCCATAATTCTACAACTTTTCCTTCTTGACGTTACATTCCTTAACATTGAAATTACATATAAATATTCAATAAAAATAGGTGTAACCTGCAGCTCCTGGAAAAATGAGTGAAAAGACAAAAGAAATCTGGTGCAATCTGCTGCGAATGCAAAAATGTGCAAACAAGCATGCGCAGCAGCACAGAGTGCTCTAGGTATAAGACAACAAAGAATATATGAATTTTGGATGGTATGATTGACCTAAAGACTATACTTCTAGAATTGAATGCATATGTATACACTGTGTATATATATATATATATAACAAAGATTGAGTTGTTTGGTCATACAAAAAGGCGTTATGCATGGAGGCAAAAAAACACGGCATTCCAAGAATGCAGGGGATGGATATTTCAGCAAGACAATGATCCAAAACACCGCTCCAAATCTACTCAGGCATTCATGCAGAGGAACAATTACAATGTTCTGGAATGGCCATCCCAGTCCCCAGACCTGAATATCATTGAAAATCTGTGGGATGATGTGAAGTGGCTGTCCATGCTCGGCGACCATCAAACTTAACTAACCTGTAACTGTTTTGTAAACAGGAATGGTCAAATCTACCTTCATCCAGAATCTCATTAAAAGCTACAGGAAGCGACTAGAGGCTGTTATTTTTGCAAAAGGAGGATCTACAAAATATTAATGTCACTTTTATGTAGAGGTGGCCATACTTTTGCATTGGTCAAAATTTGCTTAAATGCGGATTGCACATTTTCTGTTAGTACAATAAACCTCATTCCAATCCAGAAATATTACTCAGTCCATCAGTTATTAGATATATGAACTGAAATAGATGTAGCAAAAACCCAATTTGTTCTAAAGAAAAAAGGTTAACATTAATAGGGGTGCCCAAACTTTTTCATATGACTATATATATATATATCTAATATATAAAGCTGAATGTGTGTGTGTGTGTATGTCCGGGATTGGCATCCACACCGTCGCAGCTACAGCCACAAAATTTTAACCCCGCGCTTTAGAGATATTCGCCAAAAAACCTGCCTCCATTAAAGCGAATGGAGCTGAAAGCCACAGTGCAGCCAGAACTTTAGAAGAATGCGCAGCCACACCCTTATATGGAATGTTGGCGTGTCACAATGCAGCCAGGGAAAGAGACAGACACAGACAGGGAAAGAGGCAGACACAGACAGAGTAAGAAACAGACATAGACAGGGTAAGAGACAGACACAAAGAGATAGACACAGACAAAGATACAGACTGACAGGGAAAGAGACAGACAGGGAAAGAGAGGGAAAGAGACAGACAGGGAAAAAGAGGGAAAGTGACAGACAGGGAAAGTGACAGACAGGGAAAGTGACAGACAGGGAAAGTGACAGAGATAGATAGACAGACTGGGAAAGAGATTGAGACAGATGGAGAAAGGCAGACACAGACAGAGTAAGAAACAGACATAGACAGGGTAAGAGACAGACACAAAGAGATAGACACAGACAAAGATACAGACTGACAGGGAAAGAGACAGACAGGGAAAGAGAGGGAAAGAGACAGACAGGGAAAGAGAGGGAAAGTGACAGACAGGGAAAGTGACAGACAGGGAAAGTGACAGAGATAGATAGACAGACTGGGAAAGAGATTGAGACAGATGGAGAAAGTGACAGACAGGGAAAGTGACAGACAGGGAAAGTGACAGAGATAGATAGACAGACAGGGAAAGAGATTGAGACAGACGGAGAAAGAGATTGAGACAGATGGAGAAAGAGATAGACAGGGAAAGAGACAGACAGACAAAGAGATAGAGAGAGAGATATATATATATAAAGAGGGGGAGACAGACAGAGAATGGGAAAGAAACAGAGAGACAGTTACTATCCTGGGCAGCGCCGGGTACTATGTTGTGAGGCGAAATTTTAACCCCGCGCGTTCCAATTTACCAATCAATTTTGCCCCTATCTACATAATGGGGAAAAAGTGAAACGAAAAGTGTTGGGGGAAAATTGACAGCTGCCAGATGTGAACAAGGGGGACTTAAAGAATGAGAGTGATGGCGCCAAAGAGTATATACCGTACAATTGCTAAGGTGGGGCCCCGACATCGGATACTCACCACACTCGGGGATATGAACACACAAAATGCGCCACACACTACCACATGCTTGAACACATATACCGCCCTCAGCACACATTTCACCACACATACACCAACCTCGCCACATAATCGCCCTAAACACACACAAGTCTGGTATTATCCTTCAAAAATAAAAATCTGATTAATAAGCAGCCAAACTACAAGAACAACAAATGTACCACATAGGAAATACGGCAGCTGTCAGTCACATGACCTGTCTATATGTGTATGTGTGAGCTAATATATACTGTCAGGGGGAGGGCTTTCTGTTACCTGGAGATTTATCAGGCTGCCAATAGCAACCAATCACAGCTTAGCTTCTATTTTGCTACAGTTAAATAATCTGAGCTCTGATTGGTTAATATAGGCAACAATTTAATAATTACATTTCTATCTATTTGTTTTGTGGTTTTTGTGTGCAGAATACATTTTTGTTAATACATTCTATTTTGTTAACAGCAGTTATTAACCCGGGCGAAGCCGGGTAGTACAGCTAGTGTATATATATATATATATAAAGCTGAATGTGTGTGTGTGTATGTCCGGGATTGGCATCTACACCGTCGCAGCTACAGCTACAAAATTTTGCACACTCACACTTCTGGACCCCGAGAGCGTCATAGGCTATGTTTTGAGGGGACGTTTTAACCCCGCCCTACACAGTTATTCAGTTTTGAGGGGAAATTTTAACCCCGCGCTCCCGCGCTTTATAGTTATTCAGTTTTGAGGGGAAATTTTAACCCCGCGCTTTACAGTTATTCACCAAAAAACCTGCCTCCGTTAAAGCGAATGGAGCTGGGAGCCACAGTGCAGCCAGAACTTCAGAATAATGCGCAGCCACGCCCTTAAATGGAATGTTGGCGTGTCACAATGCAGCCAGGAAAAGAGGCAGACACAGAGAAAGAAGCAGACACAGACAGGGTAAGAAACAGACAGACAGGGTAAGAGACAGACACAAAGAGACAGACAAAGAGACAGACTGACAGGGAAAGAGAGACAGGGCTGAATGTGTGTATGTATGTGTGTGTGTGTGTGTGTGTGTGTGTGTGTTTGTCCGGGATTGCCATCTGTACCGTCGCAGCTACAGGCAAAAAATTTTGCACACTCACACTTCTGGACCCCGAGAGCGTCATAGGCTATGTTTTGAGGGGAAATTTTAACCCCGCCCTATACAGTTATTCAGTTTTGAGGGGAAATTTTAACCCCGCGCTCCCGCGCTTTACAGTTATTCAGTTTTGAGGGGAAATTTTAACCCCGCGCTTTACAGTTATTCACCAAAAAACCTGCCTCCGTTAAAGCGAATGGAGCTGGGAGCCACAGTGCAGCCAGAACTTCAGAATAATGCGCAGCCACGCCCTTAAATGGAATGTTGGCGTGTCACAATGCAGTCAGGAAAAGAGGCAGACACAGACAGAGAAAGAAGCAGACACAGACAGGGTAAGAAACAGACAGACAGGGTAAGAGACAGACACAAAGAGACAGACACAGACAGATAAAGAGACAGACACAGACAGATAAAGAGACAGACACAGACAGATAAAGAGACAGAGACAAGGAAACAGACAGACAGGGAAAGAGAGGGAAAGAGACAGACAGGGTAAGAGACAGACAAAGAGACAGACGCAGACAAAGAGACAGACAAAGAGAGAGACACAGACAAAAAGACAGACACAGACAAAGAGACAGACACAGGGAAAGAGACAGACACAGGGAAAGAGACAGAGACAGACACAGGGAAAGAGACAGAGACAGACACAGGGAAAGAGACAGAGACAGACACAGGGAAAGAGACAGACACAGGGAAAGAGACAGACAGGGAAAGAGACATACAGGGAAAGTGACAGAGATAGACAGACAGGGAAAGAGATAGCCAGACAGGGAAAGAGATTGAGACAGGAGAAAGAGACAGAGACAGTCAGAGACAGAAAGAGATAGAGAGAGAGAAAGAGATATATGCAGAGGGGGAGACAGACAGAGAATCAGAGAGAAACAGAGAGACAGTTACTATCCCGGGCAGTGGATATTGTGTGCAGAATAAATTTTGGTTAATACATTCTATTTTGTTAACAACAGTTATTAACCCGGGCGAAGCCGGGTAGTACAGCTAGTATATATATAAATATATAGACACATACACGGCCAATGAATTAGACATGGTTGGGAACAAGTAAATATAAGTTACCAGTATGTCTTTTTTTTAGGGAGGTGGAGGGGGTGTTTTTCTGCCATATACCGCCAATGCCTTACCTTTGTAGATATCCCCTTGTGACATACACCATTCTTCATCTTCGCTGCTTTCTCCTAGCTCCTGCAGTGCTAGCTGTTCTCTGAACTTCAGAGACCTTTTTTTTAGATGACCCTGCTTTTACCATAGTAATTGTCTCTTTTTCTAAGAGAGGAAGGGACGGTGAGAATATCCACCCACACTCTGTCCATTACTGACGCACCATTTGCAGGGAAAGTGAGCAGAAACGCAAAGTAAACTGTTATCTCCTGCAGATAAATGGTAAATGATCCATATACAGGGAATACCCACTTAACGCATAGATAATGTGCTGTCGGAGGATGATGCATTGTCTGTTGTCGTGAAAAATTACTTTATTTACAATGGAGATAACTACAAATGAGGATTTGCTGTGCTGCGGGGCTGCGTGAGTCACGATTGCATGTATGATCTCTTGGCTCTAAGTATGCAAACAGGCCGCAATCCAAGCATATGTATATGACTATACGACACTATGAATTAGAAGGCAAACAGTAAAGGTTTATGGTCTTTCTTTACTTTAGTACACTCTATGCAGTCAGAGATTGTACCGCAACTGTTGATAAATGAACATCTATCTTTATTTGCCAACCTGTGTGCGCACTATATTCTTTGGAATTTTCCTTGCATTAAAGGATTTCTCCTTAAGCGGGCTTTACACGCTGCGACATCACTAGCGATGTCGCAAGCGATATCACCCGCCCACGTCGGTGGCGTTTCACGGGGTGATCACTGCCGTAGCGAAATTATCTGTTCACCGACATCGCTGTGGCCGCGGAACAATTTCTCCTTTCTAAGGGGGCGGTTCGTTCGGCGTCACATCGGCATCACTAAGCGGCCGCCCAATAGAAGCGGAGGGGCGGAGATGAGCGGCCGGAACATCCCGCCCACCTCCTTCATTCCTCATTGCCGGCAGCCGCAGGTACGATGTTGTTCCTCGTTCCTGCGGTGTCACACATAGCGATGTGAACGACAAACAACCTGCGTTCCATACGAGGAATGATTTTTTAAAAATGAACGACGTGTAAATGACGAAGAATTTGACACCTTTTTGCGATCGTTACTGATCGCAAAAAGGTGTCACACACAACGACATCACTAACAAGGCTGGATGTGCGTCACCAACACCGTGACCCCGACGATATCTCGTTAGCGATATCGTTGTGTGTAAATGGGCCTTTAGGGTAAGTCATCCATATTAGGGATGGGCGATCCCGATCTGTAAAGATCACCGATCACATAGAGATTGTGAGCACGATCCCGATCACGAGCTTTCCTGGGAAGCTCATGTTACAGTTCGGGTCCAGGGGCTGTAAAAAGAAATCACATTATTAAAAAATCATTATGATCATACTCACAGGTCCCGCGACGCGTCCTGCAGATTGTCTCCCGCTCGCTTCTGCCTCCGCGATCTGCCGCCCGGTAACCAACACTGGACTTACAAGACCTTCAATGATGTCATACCCATGTGACCAGTCTGGTGTGCATGTTGTACAGACATTGGCTTACAGACTGGTTGCATGACTATGATGTTATCAAAGGCTATCTTACCTTCCAGGGGTATTCACTGCACTGCTCGTCACTCAGCAGTCATCGGCTGTTTTCGGCCTTGTTCGCAGTGACGTCAGGGTTCACCCAAGTCCATGGCTTATGGACTCAATTGAACTTTGACTGTCACTGTGCGAGTGTCGCATCACGGCGTACAATCTCCTGACAGCAGCAGGTCAGGTGCATGTATTTCCATGCAGCTGAAGCGCTTCTGTTCTGAGATCAGTCCATTCGGGGTGATGCTCATACGAGCACCGAGTATTGGTGAGCATGAAGACACTACAGGAACTTGCATGATGTCATAGTCATGTGCCCAGTCTGTAGCCAATGAGATAATACAACATTCACACGTGACTGGTCACATGGCTATGACTTCACGGAAGGTCCTTTCGTCAATGATGGTTACTGAGAGGGCACAATGATGATCGGACTCGGAAGCAGAAGCGGCGGGAGACCGAGTGCAGGACGCTTCGTGGTACCTGTAAGTATAATGACAATGGTTATTATTAACTGTATTCTTTATTTTACAGTCCCCCATCGCCCCATCCCATAACTGTAAAGCCCGAGTTTGGTGCTCGGACGCAAGATCGTGTTATCTCGATCTTTACAAAATGATCGGACGAGTCTCCCTGATCCCAACCATCAGGGGATCACCCATCACTAATCCATATCAGATCGATGGGGATCCAACAACGGACACCAAAACTGATCAGTGCCTGAAGGATATTAGTTGTGTAGATAAACGGTACAGCTCAATCTACTGTGTAGTGGCTGCTACTAAGTATTGCAGATCAACTTTTATCCATTTGCAAAGGGGTGCATCTGCAGGATCAAGACATGGCTATCAATATAAAAGTAGTGGTTCTATCCTTTATAGAACTATATTATTTGTTTACTGTCACAGGGACCGGATGACAGGACTGGGACAACTAAGCTGACCCTCAGACTGGCGACCCTGCGCTATCCCTCAGGTCAGAGGTATGCTGGATGGTAGCGAGGTCTGAGTCAGCAGCGTGTCCCTGACTCATGTCCATGCCCTGATGTAACTCCCCTCCCCCACCTCCACCCGAGGGGTGAGCCAGGATGTAAACACAAACCCCACAACAAGACACGGACAGTGGAAAATGACTACTCGTACACAGGGCAATCAACCACAATGGAGCAGCTAAAGCTGCACAGGGGAAATAACATAAAAGGGGGAAGTAACTAGACTACTGGGAAACTTCTAAATCGTACATCGTACAATCCCCTTTTATGTTATTTCCCCTGTGCAGCTTTAGCAGCTCCATTTGTGGTTGATTGCCCTGTGTACGAGTAGTCGTTTTCCACTGTCCGTGTCTTGTTGTGGGGTTTGTGTTTACATCCTGGCTCACCCCTCGGGTGGAGGGAGTTGCCCACGAACTGCTGCAGCCAAAAAAGTTACAGAGAGAGGGCTTCCCCAACTCCTTTCACCTCCTGGCCAGCTTCCAAATTAATGAAAATAACCGTCACCCTCTGCTGGAAGTAGAGGGTGTATATAGGACATGGGAGTGGTCCAAAGCGCAAACACCTGACTAGGAGTCAGAAGCTGTTATAAAGTAAACTGACATTAACCCCCTCCTCCCCAAAGGAAAGGGAATTTATTCACAAGGTAAAGTGAGACTCTGAACCAGAACCTGTTACAAAACTCTACAACAGGGAGAAGACGGTGACATTTACTATAAGCCTAAAAACTACCAGGCAGGTAGTTCGCAATTATCCGATTGTTCTGCCTGGTGCAAATCTTTGCCGTCACAGAATGGTCACAGACGATTCTGTGTTTTCCAGACGTCAGGTCAAGTAGTAGGAAAATAGGAGGAGTAGTCTGTGCTTCTGATGTTAGATTCAAGAAATCCAAACGACGTTTCATAAGATTTGACCATGTGGTTTATACTCTACGCATTTTGAAGTTGAAACAACTTCTTGATCAGGAGAAACACCGTATTGTATTGAATATCGTGATTTCCTGATGAAGAAGTTGGTTCAACTTCAAAACGCGTAGAGAAAAAACACATGGTCAAATCTTATGAAATGTCTTTTGGATTTCTAGAATCTAACATCCGCAGCACAGGCTACTCCTCCTACTTTTTCTACACAGTGGGATCGCCCAACCTGAGGACCCTGCAGCAGCTGTTAAGGCTGCTTTACACGCAGCGACATCGCTAGGACCCGTCACATATACTTACCTGCCTAGCAACGTCGCTGTGGCCGGCGAACAGCCTCCTTTCTAAGGGGGCGTTTCATGCGGCGTCACAGCGACGTCACACGGCAGCCGTCCAATGGAAGCGGAAGGGCGGAGAGCAGCAGAAAGAAAGTGACGCCCACCTCGTTGCCGGAGAACGCAGGTAAGGTGTTGTTCCTCATTCCTGGGGTGTCACATGTAGCGATGTGTGCTGCCTCAGGAACGACAAACAACCTGCATCCTGCAGCAACAACGATATTTGGGATTAGAACGACGTGTCAACGATCAACGATAAGGTGAGTAATTTTGATCTTTAGCAGTCGTTCGTACGTGTCACACGCAACGACGTCTCTAGCGAGGCCGGATGTGCGTCAAGAATTCCGTGACCGCCAACGACATCTCGTTAGCGATGTCGTTGCGTGTAAAGCCCCCTTTAATCCCTGATGCTTCACTTATGGGTTAAAAAAAAAAAATATATGAGCAGTCCTTATACCTCTCACCTTGACAATTTTATCCACTGGATAAGACCCTATTGCACTTGGTGTCCACCCTTCTTTCTACTGACGTCAGGATGACAGAACAGAACAGTGGCTTCTCTTCCGCTCTGTTCCATTGACCGGACGTAGCTGTCGATATCATGTTGATCGACAGCTAGCTCCTCATTGCATAACTGCCAAGCTGCCAATCAGCATGACATCGGCAGTCAAGCCCCATTGACAGAACAGCCATAAGAGGAAGAGCTGCTCTATTCACATGAAGCAGTATATTCTCCAGCAAGAGCGGTGCACGACCACTCAGAGCGGATGTCGGATAGAACAAGCAAATAGTTAAGTACCTGCTTGTGAGTTCTTTTCACATAGTTAAAATTGTCCTGGCCAGACCCCTTTAATAACTTGCCTCCCACAATTAAAGCCACCAAATACATAGGGGTTTACCAGTTTGTGTTTGAACTAGAGTGGCTATTCAATATCTTAGGGGGCATAAGTGGCTCATTGATGCCCTTTATGTAGCTCTCCAGCTGTTAGCGGTTGTAGAGCATCTGGGACTGTACTATTTTGCAGAAGCAGCTCTAGTAAATTAAAAAAAAAAGTCAAAAAGAGCAGGTTTACACAAACCTTTGGTACAAGTTGGCATTCGTGGGTAGGATTAGATATGTTCTGGCGTTGAATCGTGATGGGAGCGGGATAGAACGTCCCAGCATTGCTAACAGCATTGTTGGTACCTATGAAATTATTGTGCACTAGTGGCACCACAGATACCATAACATTACTGAAACTTATATATATAAAAAAAAAACAAAAACACTCACCACTGCACAGACAAGCCTGAATGGATCCTCCTGTTAATATCCAATGGTCCGGCACGGATTACGGCAGCAAGCCGAGAGGATAATGGAACAAAGCAATGGAAAAGATCCAGCTGGAGTCCAAAGGAATAGATAAAAATTCTTCTTTATTTCAACTTGATTAAAAAAATATCCATTTTGCAAGTAAAGACACTGGCTTGTGCACACTGATGAATGGCAGATGTATACCGAGACCTGAGGAAGGCGAGACCTGAGGAAGGCGTCTTGCTGAAACGCGTTGTAGTATACATCTGCCATTCATCAGTGTGCACAAGCTGGATCTTTTTCATTGCTTTGTTCCATTACTGAAACTTGGTGCAATGTCAAAAACCATATAATAGGTATTTAACTTAAGATAAAAGTCATGTCCCTTGGCCATAGGATTCCACACTTTTAGTACATCAACACCATCTGTCATTTTGAAAGTGGTTTCCTACCTACAAAAGGGCGAGGACCCAGGTTCTAGAAGATAACCCTCATAGTGAACTTTTTAATCATTTGTTTCATAAAGTATTTTAAATTAGTTTTAGAAGAGTTTAAGTTATGAAACAAATTCACAGGAAGCTGCTTTGTTGCACAGTGATCTATTTTGGGCTGTAAACAAGCCTCCAAAATCTGGTTCACTTGTTATAGTCCCCTTCGATGACTCTCTTTTCTAGCCAGAGTCACTTCATCCCTTGTCCAATTGTTGTAACAGCTCATAAGAGAAGAGTTTATACTATTGAAAGGTGTTTCCCAACTTATTGCTGACTGCAGCGGTAATGTCACGGGGTATGTACTGACGGAACAGGGGCTGCTAGGCTGGCCCTCAGACTTGAGACCCTGCGCTGTCCCTTATTTTTGAGGTAGGCTTGATGGTAGCCATGTTCGAGCCCCCAGCGTGACCCTTATTCCTGTCCAACGCCTGATCTTTTTCTCCCCACCCTAGGAGCAGGCTGGAAACCCAGTAAAAAAAAAACCTCAGAAATGACAGACAGGGGGGAATGAAAACTCATACACACTGCACTCAAACACAAGAAAGAGACAATATGTGTACAAGGGAATAAAGTAAAGGGTAGGAAATAAACGCACAACAGGAGAATTTTCACACCACACAGAAAAACAATTGTAGATCACCATGAACCCGATAACCACAAAGACCGGGATCGCTGAAGCTATATCCGGCAACCAGCAACAGGATCCAGAACCTTATAAAGGGTGAAGACGGCTGTGAATGGTCATTAGCAGCCTGAATTCCTAGTAACCGGTCACAAGCCAGCGGAAATTAACTCCTGCTGTACTGGAGAGCACTGAAGCAAAACACAGCCGATGCCCATGACAGGCTGTGCACCGAAGAGATCTCAGGCTGCTTGTCAAACTCTGCAGTGTGAACAGAGTCCGACGCCGCCATGACACCCAGCGAGTGGAAAGCTGAACACCGCATGACAGGTCTTGTGGTTAAAAGCCTCCACATCAACCTAAAAGCAGCTGTCGCAATGTCACAATTGTTAGTGAATGGCCGGAGAGATTTATCTATGCTGAGCTACTGATAGCCCATATTACATTTGTGCACATTTACGTATTATGCACATAATTCCTGGATGCTGGTGCTAATACTTTTATTAGCAAGAATGGCAATATTTTAAATCCATCCGTAAGAAGGAATGAACAGGGAAAGTAAAGAAAATGACTTGAAAGGTTTGAAAATCGAAATGATGTACGACGTGATGTACACGCCATTATTTAGGATTTATTATTAACCATATGAAGTCTCCTGTCCATACTGATTTATTGTACGTTTTACGTCAAGGCTTTTTATTCATATTTCAGATGTATTTCTGGAGCCTTTTCTGTTATATCCGAGCAATAAATACAGCTGAAATATGAACAACAATAGCGGTAAATGTAGATTATAATGATAGGACGCATACTTTTAAGACTTCATGAGGAAGAACTTATCAAGGATAGACAATATTAGAACATTCTGTCAAATTCATCAATATTAGCCCTGTACTAATGGGAACTGGTCAGGAAGATTTAGCTCTCAAGACATCCACCATAATGAAATCCAAGACGATGACAATGATGTCTTTATATATTCTGATCGATACAGCATAAAATAGAAATACATGCTTTGAAAACAACGTTACATTAAGTTGATTTGTACAATTAAGTTCCCACGATGAGTTTTTGATGAGTGTTTATGCTGCGTATTTTCTTTCAGTGCCAGGAATCGATAATAAAATGTAGGACAGAGAAAAATACCAATAAAAATAACTTTTATTGCAAAGAGAAATAAAAAGTGATAATAATAGTACCGACACAGAGGACACAATTGACACATGTTGGTGGATAAACCAAAGGGAAAGTCACCCTGACACAAAAATTGGTCCAAGTGGAGAGCATAAGGGGTACTTTGCACGCTGCGACATCGCTAGCATCTGGTAGCGATGCCGAGCGCGATAGTACCCGCCCCTGTCGCACATGCAATATCTTGTGATAGCTGCCGTAGCGAACATTATCGCTACGGCAGCTTCACACGCACTTACCTGCCCTGCAACGTCGCTCTGGCCGGCGACCCGCCTCCTTCCTAAGGGGGCGGGTCATGTGGCGTCACATGGCAGGCGGCCAATAGAAGCGTAGGGGCGGAGATGAGCGGGACGTAAACATCCCGCTGTCACACTCACCGGGTCCCCTGTCCAGCTCCCCGGCTCCCCTGCCACGCTCCCCGGCTTCCCTGGCTCGCTCCCCGGCTCCTCTGTCCGGCGTCCCCCGCTCCACAGCCTCCAGGCCCCCTCACCTATGATCCCCAGGCGTCCCGGTCCCCGCTCCCAGCGTCCGCCGGCAGCTTCTCTCCAGCCCGGCTCCCCTGCCTCCTGTTCGCCGCTCCCTGCCCTGGCTTCTGGCACCCGGGCCTCGCGCATGCGCATTAGGGCGCGCGCGCGGTCATTGACCCTTTCTTAAAGGGCCAGCGTCCACGGACAGGATATTGAACACACAGGTACAGGGTATAAAGGGGTTTAATGTCCAAGTGGGCGGGGCCTGTTCTTCGTGTTTCCTAAGCTAGGAGTCAGGTCTCCTTGTGTCTGCTGGTATACTTACCTATCTCTCTTCTAGAGCCGCTCCTGCCTCGCCATCCGGTCCTGCCAATTCCCGAACCCTGACTATCTGCCATCCCGTCAGTCCGTACCATCTCTGATCCCTGTGGTGATCCGTCCTCTCGCTCCATCGGTTCCGGACTCCGCCTGACAACATCTCGGCCTCCGAACCTGAGCTCCGTCACCAGGACTACCATCAGTGACTCCGTGGTCCCAGGGACTTCTACATTCCACTCTATTAACGGACTGTCCTGCTACCTGTTGTGCTCCGGCTACCGGACTCCTTGCCTTCAGTAGGGTGTTCGGCCCAGTGGATCCACCTCCTGGGTCTGCCCGTCCACCTGGCCCTAACACCCGCCCACCTCCTTCCTTCCACATAGCCGGTGGAGGCAGGTAAGGAGATGTTCCTCGCTCCTGCGGCTTCTTACACAGCGATCGTATCTCCTATTGGTGCGACATTATGAAAATGACCGACGCTACACCGATCACCGATTTTCGACGCTTTTGCGATCGTTTATCGGCGCATCTAGGCTTTACTTGTTGCGACGTCGTTACCGCCGCCGGATGTGCGTCACTTTCGATTTGACCTTGACGATGTCGCAGCGTGCAAAGTACCCCTTAGTGTCACACATAGATTTTTACAAGCTTCGCTAACTATCATGGTGGCAGCAGGATCTGATCAGACAACTGATTCTGACACTCCACCCGATAACTTCTCTCGTGTCTGTAATCAATGCAGGCAGATTCAGGCGTCGACCTGCAGTGGTAATTCATAGACAAGGTAGCAAAAGCTCATCTCTGCTAGTCTGCTTGTTAGTCTCATTTGATCACATGTTGTGGGGAAGCCAATTACATCTGCTCCCCTCCTATATATGCTGGCTAGATCTGTCCACCTATGCCAGTTATAGTTTTTCTTAGCTGGTCTGGTGAGGTGTTGTAATCCAGCCTATCTGGTGGTTGTTATACTTGTTGCTTAGTGTAGTTGTGGAGTTAACCCTTGTTGTCTTTGTTGCTACCTTCCTGCTCTTGCTTTTCTCTTGAGTCTCTCATTGTCTTTTCCTGTGTCTGTCTTTATCTGTTTTCCATCAAAATTTGTAGCCATCCTAGCCTGGTGGGAGTGGGGTATCAGAGTAGTACTGGTCAGAAGTACAGCCAGGAACGAAACTCAGACATCTACACCATCAGGAGTAACCCTTAGGTTAGGGATAGCCAAGGATCCCCTAGCATGAGAGACAACATAGAGCCCCTGTCCCCGGCTATCCTAATAGTCACTTTGTGATAATGAGCCATTATAAAGTGAAGTATGCATATTAAGAGCAAAAAATGGCATTCTAAAAGAGAAATATATAGATAATGCAGTAAAAAACAATATTAGAATATTAAAAAATGCAAAGGATATGTAGAAAATAGCTTGGCCGGGAGCATACTGTTATCAATTAAACATGGTCCCCCAAATAGTAAATTAGATCATATGAAAGGAACTCAGACAATGGAGAACAGATCCGTTTTTTTGTAATTATAACTGATCCATTTTTTTCTTGCAGGATCCGTTTCAAATGGAAGATAAATAACAATTTTTTAACAGATCCGTTCTTCATAGACTCCAATGTTAAATAACGGATTTGACAGAAATCATTTTGCCAACGAACCTCTGCAGAATCCATTCTAACGGATGATTACAGGCCTTGTGAACTCAGCCTAATACTATTTTTACTGCATTATTTAAATATACTTTTTTGCTATTATTATGCATACTTCATTTTGCATTGACTATGCCTCAGGGCTCATTCAGATTTCAGAAAACGAGATCGATTATTCTGATCAGGGTGTGGTCCGAGTTTCAGTCGTTTCTCTCTCACGTGGAGAAATAAAAAAAAATAAAGTTTCTCCACCTTCCCTATTCTGACAGTCCATGGAAATCGATATCATCTGAGTGCGGTCCAATTTTTTCACCAGTCCATTGATTTGCATTGCCGATTTTGATCCAACACTCGGAAAATTGCTGTGGAAATCAGACATGGAAAAAGACTTAGGGGTACTTTGCACGTTGTGACATCGCTACTGCGATCTCATCGGGGTCAAATCGAAAGTGACGCACATCCGGCGCCGGTAACGACGTCGCAACGTGTAAAGCCTAGAAGCACCGATAAACGATAGCAAAAGATTCGAAAATCAGTGATCTGTGTAGTGTCGGTCATTTCCATAATTTCGCTGCAGTGACAGGTACGATGTAGTTCCTCGTTTCTGTGGCAGCACACATCGCTGTGTATGAAGCCGCAGGAGCAAGGAACATCTCCTTACCTGCGTCCCGCCTGCAATGAGGAAGGAAGGAGGTGGGCGGGTTGTTTACGTCCCGCTCATCTCCGTCCCTCCGCTTCTATTGGCCGCCTGCCGTGTGACGTCGCTGTTACGCCGCACGACCCGCCCCCTTAGGAAGGAGGCGGGTCGCCGACCAGAGCGTCGTCGCAGGGAAGGTAAGTGCGTGTGAAGCTGCCGTAGCGATAATGTTCGCTACGGCAGCTATCACAAGATATCGCTGCTGCGACGGGGGCGGGGACTATCGCGCTCGGCATCGCAGCATCGGCTTGCGATGTCGTAGTGTGAAGGAAAAAACCGTTATAGATAATGATTAAGGGATCATAAGCTGTACACCGTGAGAAACAACCCTTAAAATTACAAATCTTTAATGATAAAGTTTAAAATGGATATCCCAACATGAAAATCACACACATGTATACATACAACAAAAGAAGGAGAAAGTGCTGCAGTGCAGACTGGGAGTGGTCAACGCCCCTTCCCTTCTCCCTACCTAGCCTGCGGAGGTCGGCACCCTAGATTGCGTAAAGGCGCCCCCGCTCACCGTCGGCTCGCCCTCCTTTCCCTGCACTAAGTTAAGAAGTGCAACTAGTCTGGGAATGTAGGAGTGCTCAATTAAAATATTGCTGCACTGCAAAAAATTTTTACAGGGTTACAAGGAATATCTATTGATATCTGACACACATGTGGGTGTGACTCTACAGAGATGCTGAAATGACCGATACAATATAATATGAGATGCTTGAGATTAGAATAACCACCTCAACATGAAGTTAATCAGTGGACACCGTGCACCCGTTTGGATGTATCCCCTGGAGCCACCTATATGGATATCAATTGTCCTGTGCATTCAATAAAGGCATATAATTGGACACATATTGTGGTGCTAAAAAACGGATTACTGCAATATACGCAAAAGACTCTGATAAGCCTTGCCTTCGCCTGCTCCCACAAACAAATCAATGAGAGTCAATCAATAACTCAACACGTGACTCCACAGTAGGCACACAGATGGATGGTCCTCAGATATAATGACATAATTAGCCATAGCATGGAAAAACTTTCACTCCAGTCTATTCACTGTAGATGTAACAATAACATATAAACGATACTTAGCTTTTTGGTGTGAATATGGACAAATCGCTAGATACACGCTAATACTTCAGTGTAGTCACTGGAAACATACAGGCCCAGTTTGGGAACCGCTAGCTCGACGCGTTTCCCCCTGGCTCACAGTCCCGCCAAGGTTCATCAGGAGCACCCACAATCGGGCACAGAGTATCGGCCACAGTAAACCGCTCTGCCTCGGTCCTAATCCCCGCCTATGATAGGCGGGGATTAGGACCGAGGCAGAGCGGTTTACTGTGGCCGATACTCTGTGCCCGATTGTGGGTGCTCCTGATGAACCTTGGCGGGACTGTGAGCCAGGGGGAAACGCGTCGAGCTAGCGGTTCCCAAACTGGGCCTGTATGTTTCCAGTGACTACACTGAAGTATTAGCGTGTATCTAGCGATTTGTCCATATTCACACCAAAAAGCTAAGTATCGTTTATATGTTATTGTTACATCTACAGTGAATAGACTGGAGTGAAAGTTTTTCCATGCTATGGCTAATTATGTCATTATATCTGAGGACCATCCATCTGTGTGCCTACTGTGGAGTCACGTGTTGAGTTATTGATTGACTCTCATTGATTTGTTTGTGGGAGCAGGCGAAGGCAAGGCTTATCAGAGTCTTTTGCGTATATTGCAGTAATCCGTTTTTTAGCACCACAATATGTGTCCAATTATATGCCTTTATTGAATGCACAGGACAATTGATATCCATATAGGTGGCTCCAGGGGATACATCCAAACGGGTGCACGGTGTCCACTGATTAACTTCATGTTGAGGTGGTTATTCTAATCTCAAGCATCTCATATTATATTGTATCGGTCATTTCAGCATCTCTGTAGAGTCACACCCACATGTGTGTCAGATATCAATAGATATTCCTTGTAACCCTGTAAAAATTTTTTGCAGTGCAGCAATATTTTAATTGAGCACTCCTACATTCCCAGACTAGTTGCACTTCTTAACTTAGTGCAGGGAAAGGAGGGCGAGCCGACGGTGAGCGGGGGCGCCTTTACGCAATCTAGGGTGCCGACCTCCGCAGGCTAGGTAGGGAGAAGGGAAGGGGCGTTGACCACTCCCAGTCTGCACTGCAGCACTTTCTCCTTCTTTTGTTGTATGTATACATGTGTGTGATTTTCATGTTGGGATATCCATTTTAAACTTTATCATTAAAGATTTGTAATTTTAAGGGTTGTTTCTCACGGTGTACAGCAGATGTCGTAGTGTGCAAAGTACCCCTTAGGCTTCTTAGTCAATATGAAGCTAAACTGGAGTGCCCAGTGTCAGGCAGCTGCCACCAAAGCAAATAGGGTGATGGGATGCATAATAAGAGGTCTGGGGGCACGAGATGAAAACATCATTCTCCCTCAGTACAAATCACTCGTCAGACCACGCTTGGAGTATTGTGTGGCATTTTGGGCGCCGGTGCTCAAGAAAGACATTACTGAACTTGAAAGGGTTCAGAGGCGGGCAACTAAAATAATAAATGGAGTGGGTGCATTACAATACACGGAAAGGTTATCAAAATTAGGTCTATTTACTCTAGAAAAGAGAAGACTTAGGGTACCTTCACACTTAGCGATGCAGCAGCGATCCGACCAGCGATCTGACCTGGTCAGGATCGCTGCTGCATCGCTACATGGTCGCTGGTGAGCTGTCAAACAGGCAGATCTCACCAGCGACCAGTGAACAGCCCCCAGCCAGCAGCGACGTGCAAGCGACGCTGCGCTTGCACGGAGCCGCCGTCTGGAAGCTGCGGAGACTGGTAACTAAGGTAAACATCGGGTATGGTTACCCGATGTTTACATTAGTTACCAGTGTAAGCAGGGAGCAGGGAGCCGCGCACACTGAGCGCTGGCTCCTTGCTCTCCTAGCTACAGTACACATCGGGTTAATTAACCTGATGTGTAATGCAGCTACATGTGCAGAGAGCAGGGAGCCGCGCACACTGCTTAGCGCTGGCTCCTTGCTCTCCTAGCTGCTGTACACATCGGGTTAATTAACCCAATGTGTACAGCAGCTACATGTGCAGAGAGCTGGAGCCGGCAGCACAGGCAGCGTGAGAGCTGCAGAGGCTGGTAACTAAGGTAAATATCGGGTAACCACCTTGGTTACCCGATGTTTATCTTGGATACAGCTTACCTCAGCTGTCAGATGCCGGCTCCTGCTCCCTGCTCGCTTCATTTGTCGCTCTCTCGCTGTCACACACAGCGATCTGTGTGTCACAGCAGGAGAGCGGCTTTGAAGAAAACGAACCAGGGCTGTGTGTAACGAGCAGCGATCTCACAGCAGGGGCCAGATCGCTGCTCATTGTCACACACAGCGAGATCGCTAATGAGGTCACTGCTGCGTCACAAAAAGCGTGACTCAGCAGCGATCTCGGCAGTGAGCTCGCTGTGTGTGAAGCACCCCTTAGGGGAGACCTAATAAATAAGTACAAGTATATCAGAGGGCAGTATAGAGATCTCTCCCATGATCTGTTTGTACCACAAACTGTGATAAGAACAAGGGGGCATTCTCTTTGTTTGGAGGAAAGAAAATTTCTGCACCAGCATAGAAGAGTGTTCTTCACGGTAAGGGCAGTGAGGCTCTGGAACTCTCTTCCTGAGGAAGTGGTGATGGCCAAAATCACTGAATGAAGTTAAGAGAGCAATGGATGCTTTTCTTGATAGCAATAGTATAGAAGGTTATGAATAACATAATATACAGGTAGATAGTTGATCCAGCTTAGGAGTCAGGAAATAAATTTTTTCCCTATGAGGAAAACTGGCTTCTACTCTGTGGGTTTTTGCCTTCCACAGGTTCAACACTAAAAATAAGCTGAACTAGATGGACATAAGGTATTCCTTCAGCCTAAAGGGGGCTTTGCACGCAGCGACATTGCTAGCGATGTCGCTGGTGAAAACCCCCGCCCCCGTCGGTTGTGCATCACGGGCAAATCGCTGCCCATGGCGCACAACATCGTTAGGACCCGTCACACGGGACTTACCTGCCTAGCGACGTCGCTGTGGCCAGCGAACCGCCACCTTTCTAAGGGGGGCGGTTCGTGCAGTGTCACAGCGGCGTCACTAAGCGGTCGTCCAATAGAAGCGGAGGGGCGGAGTTGAGCGGGACGTAACATCCCGCCCACCTCCTTCCTTCCTCATTGCCGGCGGCTGCAGGTACGGTGATGTTGCGGTGTCACACGTAGCGATGTGTGCTGCCACAGGAACGACGAACAACCAGCGTCCTGCAACAGCAACGATTTTATGAAAATGAACGACGTGCCAAGGGATCAACGATAAAGTGAGTATATTTGATCGCTAACACTCGCTCAGAGCTGTTACACACAACGACGTCGCTAACGACGCCGGATGTGCATCACGGAATCCGTGACCCCGGCGATATATCGTTAGATACGTCGTTGCGTGTAACGGGGCCTTTAGAAACTATGTTACTTTGTATAAGAAAAGAAAGAAAAATTCAGCTCACCGAGTTGCTGCAATCCGCTGTCTGTCAGGACCCGCACACGGAGGGCTAGGCTGCCAAATAACGATCAGAAAAGAGGAAAGTCCAGCGCAGTCCAATATATCCGGTTAAAAATCCCATTTATTTGGTAAATCCATAAAAATAGAGAAATACAAGGCGGTCAGCAGGATATTACAGGGATATTGTACAGACCCCACAGAACTACGTGTTTCGACGTTCAGTCTTAGTCATGTTCTTACATGAGAACATGACTAAGACTGAACGTCGAAACGCGTAGTTCTGTGGGGTCTGTACAATATCCCTGTAATATCCTGCTGACCGCCTTGTATTTCTCTATTTTTATGGATTTGCCAAATAAATGGGATTTTTAACCGGATATATTGGACTGCGCTGGACTTTCCTCTTTTCTGAATGTTACTTTGTATGTTACTAACATGTCCTGATTTTTTACGGACCTCTACGTTCACAAAAAATCACGGATACTTGAATGGCCCTAAAGACTATCACAGGTACAAGTGATGTGATAACCACAGATAGCACTCGTATGCAAAATTCAGACATGTGACTGACCCTTATGCTATCCACTTGGGCCAAGTACTGCAGTGGATCATCCACCAACGTGTCACTTGTGTCCTGTGTGTTAGGACTATTATTATCTATCAATTATTGTCTTTAATTTCTCTTTCTATGTTAATTTTTTATTGGGTATTTTTCCTGTCCTTCATTTTATTTACATTGGTTCCTTGCTTTTGGCACTCATTTCCCTACCCTGGTTTATGTCTAAAGGCCGCTTTACAAGCTACGATTTATCTGACGTTGTCGGGGTCACGGTTTTCGGGACGCACTTCCGTCATCGTTAGCGACGTCGTTGCGTGTGACACCTACGTGCGACTCCGAACGATCGCAAATAGGGTGAAAATCATTGATCGTTGACACGTCGTTCAGTTTCAAAATATTGTTCGTCGTTTGGAACGCAGCAGACATATTGCTACGTTTGACACCCTGCCAACGACGAACAACATCCACACGGCCGCCTTGGTCAAACAATATATCGCTGAACGATATAGTGTCGTTTGTGAGATGGGTACGTGTGATCGCTACAAAATGACCTATGAGCGATCTCGGCAAATCGTAAGAATGATCTGGGCGTGTCACATCGCTAACGAGATCGCTAGCAATATCGTTGTGTGTAAAGCAGCCTTTACAGTTCAAGCAATGTGGATGGGATTTATAGAAATCTTCTGCCCGCTGTGCTTCTTTTTTACGCTTTGTACACTGACCTGCGGTGCGAGTTTCAACTCAACATGTCAACTTCCCTTGCGGGTACGCTGAATTTTATCAGCAGATTTTCCCCATAGAGTTGTATTAAATCCGCAGGTGAAAATCGCACTTGTGTTTTTAGTATGCTTCCGTTTTCATCAATTGGGATTTTTTAAAAAGTTGCAAAATTTGGCACAACTTCACTCCAGTCCAAACCCTCCTGTTCTCAACCCCCTAAAGCCTGCGACACACATCCGTGCCCCTGGTACGTGTTTGGTACGTTTTTGCATGTACCAGCGGCATGGAGACACGTAGACTAATGTTACCCTATGGTAGAAGGCACACACACTTAAAACCACAAGGAACGTGTGTCCGTGTGGTTAGTACGTGTCTGCGTTTTTCCACACGGTCGACATGTCCGTTTTTGGCAGTCAACACGCAGGCACGGACCCGCTATAGTCAATGGGTCCGTGCCTGCACGGACGGCACACGTAGCATGTCCGTGTGCAGCACATACCGTCTGTGTGTGTTTTTAATCCAAACATCAGCAACACTTGTTTCCAATCTATCAGGTCAATTGTCAAATTGTCAAAAGTCCTGATGTTTCAATTGGTGATGCACAAGGCCAAGGATGTTGTCAAAGGACGTTATGGTTATATGGCAGTATGCTTGAAATTTTGGCGGACATTTGCGCATTTCACCATAAAGAATGTTAAAATGTCCATGCGTTTTCCTTAGCCTGACAAGGGGGTGGATCCACATCCTTTTTCCAACAGGTGGTTCATATTCAAGCATATGTCGCCAAACACCAGATCTCCTAGATATCAACCATAGCAAATACATTGTTGCTTCATTGGATAGAGACATTTTGGAATCTGTATAATGAGTGGAAGAGCCCAGAAATAAGAATTATTCTTACCGTTAATTCGGTTTCTAGGACCTTCCACGACAGCATAGGAGGTTGTCTCTCCATGCCCTAATTGGGACAGGAAGTACGAGAGGTTTAAAAAGGACCCTCCCACCTCCCACAGCCAGTGTCTTACAAAGAACCCATAGCAATGAGAAGTACTACATATCCATGAATAAATGAATACAATAGCGGGAGGGAATTACCTGCTGTCGTGGAAGGTCCTAGAAACCGAATTAACGGTAAGAATAATTCTTATTTCTCTAGTCCCTTCCACGACAGCATAGGAGGAATACCAAAGAATTGATACCTAGGGGGGGACCACAGCCTGCAGGACCTTCCTGCCAAAAGCCAAATCCCTGTTGGAATCCAGATCCAAACGATAATGCTTCGTGAACGTATGGAGGGAAGACCACGTAGCTGCCTTGCAGATCTGCTCAGGAGAAGCCCCTGCCCGTTCAGCCCAGGAGGCAGAGGTAGCCCTGGTGGAGTGCGCCGTAAACCCGGTAGGGGGAGAGAGATGCTGAGCGAGGTAGGCGTCTCTAATTGCCCGCACAATCCAGTTGGCGACGGTACTCTTAGCCACCTTCCTGCCCTTATTTCGACCAAAGGGCTGGATGAACAGGTTATGATCAAGGCGCCAAGGAGCAGTAACCTCCAGGTAGTGCAACACAATCCGACGAACGTCCAAAGAATGAAACACTTCCTCACCCGGAGTCCGAGGATGCTGGCAGAAGGAAGGTAGGACGATGGACTGGGAACGGTGAAAATCCGAAACCACCTTGGGAAGGAAGGAAGGATCCAGCTGAAACACAATGCTGTCATCTCTGATGGTCAGGTAAGGCTCCCGAATAGACAAAGCCTGAAGTTCCCCGACTCTACGAGCAGACGTAATGGCCACAAGAAAGGCAGTCTTGTGAGAAAGAGAACGAATGGCACAGGAGGACAGCGGCTCAAAGGGTGACTGAGAAAGTCCGGTAAGGACCACATTGAGATCCCAGCGAGGCGTCAGGACCCGCTGACGTGGACAGAGTCTACTAGCGGATATAAAGAACCGGCGGATCCAGCGATGATCCGCCAGAGCCGTGTCAAAGACTGCACTGAGTGCTGATACCTGAACTTTCAGGGTGCTAGGCCGAAGGCCTAAATCCAATCCACTCTGGAGGAAGTCCAGAATCTGCGCAACATTAGGCCAGAGTGGGTCAGGAGGCCGAGAACCACACCAGGAGGAAAATCGCTTCCAGATTTTGTTGTAAATACTATTAGTCACTGGTTTTCGGTTCTTCTGTAGGGTAGCCACAACTTTGTCAGATAGTCCTTGGGCCTTCAGTGCCCGGGCCTCAGAAGCCAGGCAGCCAATTTGAGTTTCTGGGGATCCGGATGGAAAATCGGACCCTGGGATAGTAAACTGGGGTCGGAACCCAAGAGGACCGGACCGTCTATCCCGAGAGTCATGATCAGGCTGTACCAACTCCTCCGAGGCCACAGAGGGGCTACCAGGATAGTTGTGACCCCATCGTCTCTGATCTTCCTCAGGGTCCGTGCGAGAAGAGGAAGAGGGGGGAAAGCGTAGGCGAGGCCAAAGGACCATACGTGGCAGAAGGCGTCCACCCCCAACGCCTTGTCCCGAGGGTTCAGGGAGAAATATGTTGCGACCTTGCGATTTCCTGCTGAAACAAAGAGGTCCACTTCTGGAGCACCCCACCGTGCCACCAGAGAGCAGAACACCGCCTGATCCAGACTCCATTCCCCCGGATGAACATCCTGACGACTTAGGAAATCTGCCTGAAGATTTAGTGAGCCCTTGAGATGCACTGCAGAAAGGGATAGCAGTGAGTGTTCCGCCCATTGAAAGATCCGGGAGGACATCGACTTCAGGGCGCCGGAGCGTGTACTGCCCTGATGGCGGAGATGTGCCACTGTTGTGACATTGTCTGAGTATACCAGGACGTGCGAGTCCCGGACGAGATCCTGAGCCGCAAGGAGGGCTTCCCTGACTGCCCTGAGCTCCCGGTAGTTGGAGGATTGGGAGCTGACATAAGGACTCCAGACCCCATGAAATGGGGAGTTTGCCACCATAGCCCCCCATCCTCGCAGGCTGGCATCCGTGGTCAGTGTAACCAGGGGTGTCTGAGTCCAGGCAACCCCCACCTGCAGGTTGCTGGGCCGCAGCCACCAGAGAAGGGATGAGGAGACGGGCCCCGAGAGGCGAAACCTTCTGTTTAGGGATGACGGGAGTCTGTCCCAATGCGCCAGGATATGATCCTGGAGACACCGGGAATGGGCCTGAGCCCACCTGACTGAGGGAATGCAGGATGTCATAGAACCCAGAGCAGACATTGCTGCTCGAAGCGTCGGGCGGGCCTGCCTGCGGAGGTTTGATAGCTTGGCTAACAGAGCTACCCTGTGGCCCTCCGGGAGAAAAGATGCCTGTCGGTCGGAGTCCAGCAGCACTCCGAGAAATTGTCGAGTGGAGGAGGGGCTTAGCTGTGATTTTTTGAGATTGGGAATCCATCCCAGGGACCGAAGGATTCCCAAAGATTTTTCCACATGACTCCGGAGGGTTGGAGCAGAGGGAGCCATGAGAAGAAAATCGTCCAAATATGGTACCAGACAGATACCCTGCAATCGTATGAAGGCGACCACCTCTGCCATGATCTTTGAAAAGATCCTTGGAGCCGAGGAGATCCCGAAGGGAAGTACATTGAATTGAAAATGGAGCACCTCCTCCCCGTGTAGCACCGCAAACCTGAGGTATTGCCTGTGACCCGGATGAACGGGCACATGAAAGTAGGCGTCCTTCAAGTCTATAGAGGCCATCTGGTGGTGTAGACCTATCAGGGGGATAGCTGATTTTACTGACTCCATCTTGAACCGCCGGTACCTGACCTGACGGTTGAGACGCTTTAAATTGATTATTATCCGGACGTCGCCAGACGGCTTCTTGACAAGAAAGAGGCGGGAGTAGTGTCCCATCCCTACTTCTTGACTCGGGACTGGGGAAACGACCCCCGAGTGTACAAGCTCTAGAATCTTGGCGTACAATAGAGCCTGTGAAACCTGCGACGTCAGAGCAGTGACTCGGAGACCCGGGAGAGGGGGGGGAGATGAATTCTATTAGGAGACCCTCCGATACGATCCTCAGAACCCATTGGCAGGTGGTTATGGAACGCCACTGGGGAAGAAACGCCGAGAGTCGTCCCCCCACCCGGGCCGAGTCACTGTTTGTCCTGCTGAGGACGTTGTGGTTGATGGGTAGGGATGAGGATGTTTCTCCCCCTACCCTTCGGATAGCTCCACCTGCCTGTCTTCACTTTCCCTCTGGGCTGGGAGGCCTGAGGCATCGAGGGACGAAAGGACCGCTTCCTGGCGGGTCTAGGGTCAGGTAAGGCCTTACGATCAGTCGCCTTGTCCAGAATATCATCCAGGGCAGGCCCAAACACCAAATCCCCTTTAAACGGAAGGGAGCAAAGCCTCATTTTGGAGGTGGAGTCGCCACTCCAGGCCTTAAGCCAGAGGGCACGTCTGGCAGAGTTAGATAGAACCGAGGTCCTGGCCGCCAGGCGGACAGATTCCACTGAGGTATCCGCCAAAAAACTGGTAGCCTTCCTAAGCAAGGGAAGGGATTCCAGCAATTCCTCCCTCGGGGTACCTTGGGAAATATGAGCCTCCAACTGGTCTAACCACCTAAGAAGGGACCTGGATACACAAGTGGATGCAATGTTAGCCTGAATAGAAGAAGACGATGCTTCCCAGGATCGCTTCATTAAGCCTTCTACCTTCCTATCCAACTGATCCTTAAGTTGGGAGGTATCTTCGAAGGGAAGCGCTGTCTGTTTAGCTACTCTAGCCACCTGTACATCTACTTTCGGGACCTCCCAATGTAATCCAGAAGGTTCTAGAGGAAACCGGCGTCTAGGGTCACTCCGTACCCGCCTCTCAGGAAATTCCCATTCCTGAGAGACAATATCCAGAATACTGGCATGCACCGGAAACCCTATTTGTTTGACTGTTTTCAGGCCAGCAAACATTTCATCCTGGATAGAGGGAAGAGACTGCACTTCTTCCAACCCCATAGTGCTCCGAACCGCCCCAATAAGATCCCCCAAATCCTCTGAGGGAAACAGAAAGGACTGGTCAGACCTCCCAGAGGGAATTCCTTCATCAGGACCCTCCGAGGCGGAATCAGCGTCCTCATGATCAGACGGGGCAGACTGGATTTTTCTCTTCTTTGGAGAAGAGGGGCCAGGAGCAGGGAGGGAGGCCAGTGAGGCCTGAATCTCCTGTTTCATCATGGACCGCAACTCATCTACCAGGGACGGTTGTTCGGCCCTAATAATCTGGTCCGTACACTGCTGGTAAAGCTTCTTGTCCCAGACTGCAGGGAGATTCCTTATACAGACTGGACATTTCTTAATCTTTTCATATTTGTCAGATCTATCCGGTTTATCGGATTTCTCAGACTTCTCTGATTTTTCAGACTTTTCTGATTTTTCATTTCTGTCCAGTTTCTTAGAGGCCTTCTCCTCCTAGAAAACACAGACCAGAGAGTCATAAGATGTCTGCTTGAGACCTATCTTTGAGGGACCATCCCCCTCCGTACTTACAGTAGCAGGGGGCACACTGGGCTCTGCAGATGCAGCTGCAGGGGAAGACATGACATGGAGCACAGTCGAATCTCTTACCATGTCTGACGTCTTCACGGCAGCCCTTATGCATAAGGGCCTGCCCCCCCAGTGACAGCAACGGTCCAGGCCTCCTGCATCCGGTCCCGGCCAGGCCGAGTCAGTGTCGGCGTGTCCTCCACGCTGCCTCCGCGACCGGAAGCGCTCAACCGGAAGTCGCTAGACCGGAAGTCCCGCCCCCGGGAGCACTTCCGGGTCGCTCCAGCAGCGTGCATGCAGGAAGCGGCCGGCGGCTCAGGGAGGACGCCGGCCAGGGAGCTCCACAGCCTGCATCCCTCCAGAGGAGTTCCGGAAGGCTGGAGCAGCGGTCCCTCACAGCGTGAGGGAACAGTAAGGGAGGAGCGGCGAAGGCCCGACCGATACTGCCCGGCTGAAGGTAAGAAGGGGAAAAGAAAAGAAAAAAAAAAAAAATTTTGTATACTGTAGTTCGCCGGCCACTACAGCATAGGAGAAAAGAAAAAAACCTCTCCATGCCCCATGGGGACAGGAAAGACACTGGCTGTGGGAGGTGGGAGGGTCCTTTTAAACCTCTCGTACTTCCTGTCCCAATTAGGGCGTGGAGAGACAACCTCCTATGCTGTCGTGGAAGGGACTAGAGAAACAATGAATTTAAACGATGTTTAACCTAATAAACAGATGAGGGACGGAAATTGACCAATTAAACCCACCAGAATCGCATGATGAAGCATTAAAGGGAACCTGTCATCAGAAATTTCGCCCAAAAGCTAAAAGATTCCCCCTCTGCAGCTCCTGGGCTGCATTCTAGGAAGGTCCCTGTTATTATTGTGCCCCATGTGAGACCAAAATAAAGCCTTTATAAAGTTCTACCTTTTTGTATGCAGCTTCTGTAAATGTGTCACGGGGGCGGGCTCTCTGCCGTCCGTTATTCTGCCCCCTGGTCCTGTATGCCGCCCCCATCGCTCCTTTCCATATCTGATGCACCGCCCACTGCTCCAGCCATCCCCGCGCATGCCCAGTGCCAGTCTCACAGGACTGAGCAGTGTGACCGCTGGTGACGTGTGCGCAGGCAAGTGATTATGGGCGGGACTGTGACTGTTATCAGCAAGTACCCGCCCATAATCTCGTGAGCGCGCAAACCTCTCCAGCATTCACACTGAGCTCAGTGTAGATGCTAGACTGTATGGGCTGCTTCCAGGGATGACGTCCCTTTGTCATGTGATAGGGGCGTGTTCAAAATACTATCACATGACAAAGGGACGTCATTCCTGGAAGCAGCCCATACAGTCTAGCATCTACACTGAGCTCAGTGTGAATGCTGGAGAGGTTTGCGCGCTCACGAGATTATGGGCGGGTACTTGCTGATAACAGTCACAGTCCCGCCCATAATCACTTGCCTGCGCACACGTCACCAGCGGTCACACTGCTCAGTCCTGTGAGACTGGCACTGGGTATGCGCGGGGATGGCTGGAGCAGTGGGCGGTGCATCAGATATGGAAAGGAGCGATGGGGGCGGCATACAGGACCAGGGGGCAGAATAACGGACGGCAGAGAGCCCGCCCCCGTGACACATTTACAGAAGCTGCATACAAAAAGGTAGAACTTTATAAAGGCTTTATTTTGGTCTCACATGGGGCACAATAATAACAGGGACCTTCCTAGAATGCAGCCCAGGAGCTGCAGAGGGGGAATCTTTTAGCTTTTGAGCGAAATTTCTGATGACAGGTTCCCTTTAACAACGTAATTTGGGTATGAAAGCGGATCTCAAAAAACGGAAGTCACACGGACAACACACGTACGTATTTAATGCCAACACGGACGATACACACGTACACACGGCGAGCATACGCCATCACACGGATGTCATACGTACCGGAAAACGCCCATAAAAAACGGAACACGGCCCCGAAAAACGGAACGTGAGACACGTATGTTTTTTTATGCGGAAGTGTGTTTTAGGCCTCAAGTGGTTTTCTGCACCTAAATCAAAAAGTAACATCTTTAGCAGCATTTCGGGTAAGTAGCGACTTTTGCAAAAAATATGTGACAATTTTTTTAGTTTTCACCAAATTCATGAACCGTGTGAATCATTTTAATGAATTTGGTGTAATAGGCATCAGCGGATACCACGAGACAAAGAAAAGAGAAGCGACTTAAAAAAACGATGACTGATTAATGGAGGCCAATGTGACGCGTCAGTCACAGAATTCTGGCTCTGATGTATTCCTGGTCACAGGTTGCACTTTCCATGGTGTTTGGAAAGCAAAAACATCACACGATTTTTGAAGAAGAATCAACTTCAGGACATGCTACTTTTTTTGGAGGTTTGTTTTAAAATGCTCATCAAGGAAAAAAAAAAGCTTCAAAAACACATCAATGTATGAACAGCAGCGAGGGCGCCGCGGGATTGAATAGGAAGAATATTCAAAGGGGATTTGGAGACGTTTTTGTGGAGGAGGGGTGATCTGCTGCACAGGCTTCAACCCTATTACTGTACAAAGCCCAGTGGAGATCCTGTGCGCATCATACAGGGCACAAAGCTGTTATGTTACTGTGTGCAGGCTGGTGACATGGACACTGCAGGAACCTTGGTGCAGGATGGATGTACTGATATTACTGTGTGCAAGGTGTATATTACTGTGTACTGATATTACTGTGTGCAGGGTTTATATTACTGTGTACTGATATTACTGTGTACAAGGTGTATAGTGTACTGCCATAACTGTGTGTACTGCCATTACTGTGCACAGGTTATACTGATATTACTGCAGTGTGCTGCCATTACTGTGTGCAGGGTGTACTCATATTACTATGTGTGCTGGCATTACTGTGTGCTGACATTACTGTGTGCAGGGTGTATGGTGTACTGCCATTACTGTGTGAACTGACATTACTGTGCGCAGGTTATACTGATATTACTGCGTATACTGCCATTACTGTGTGCAGGGTGTACTCATATTACTATGTGTGCTGGCATTACTGTGTGCAGGGTGTATGGTGTACTGCCATTACTGTGTGTACTGACATTATTGTGCGCAGGTTATACTGATATTACTGTGTGTACTGCCATTAATGTGTGCAGGGTGTACTGATATTACTGTGTGTACTGCCATTACTGTGAGCAGGGTGTACTCATATTACTATGCGTGCTGGCATTACTGTGAGCAGGGTGTACTCATATTACTAGGTGTGCTGACATTACTGTGTGCAGGGTGTACTGATATTACTATGTGTGCTGGCATTACTGTGAGCAGGGTGTACTCATATTACTATGCGTGCTGGCATTACTGTGTGCAGGGTGTACTCATATTACTAGGTGTGCTGACATTACTGTGTGCAGGGTGTACTGATATTACTATGTGTGCTGGCATTACTGTGTGCAGGGTGTATGTTATACTGCTATTACTCTGTGTGTACTGACATTACTGTATGCAGGGTGTACTCATATTACTATGTGTGCTGGCATTACTGTGTGCAGAGTGTACTCATATTACTATGTGTGCTGGCATTACTGTGTGCAGGGTGTATGGTGTACTGCCATTACTGTGTGTACTGACATTATTGTGCGCAGGTTATACTGATATTACTGTGTGTACTGCCATTAATGTGTGCAGGGTGTACTGATATTACTGTGTGTACTGCCATTACTGTGAGCAGGGTGTACTCATATTACTAGGTGTGCTGACATTACTGTGTGCAGGGTGTACTGATATTACTATGTGTGCTGGCATTACTGTGAGCAGGGTGTACTCATATTACTATGCGTGCTGGCATTACTGTGTGCAGGGTGTACTCATATTACTAGGTGTGCTGACATTACTGTGTGCAGGGTGTACTGATATTACTATGTGTGCTGGCATTACTGTGTGCAGGGTGTATGTTATACTGCTATTACTCTGTGTGTACTGACATTACTGTATGCAGGGTGTACTCATATTACTATGTGTGCTGGCATTACTGTGTGCAGAGTGTACTCATATTACTATGTGTGCTGGCATTACTGTGTGCAGGGTGTATGGTGTACTGCCATTACTGTGTGTACTGACATTATTGTGCGCAGGTTATACTGATATTACTGTGTGTACTGCCATTAATGTGTGCAGGGTGTACTGATATTACTGTGTGTACTGCCATTACTGTGAGCAGGGTGTACTCATATTACTAGGTGTGCTGACATTACTGTGTGCAGGGTGTACTGATATTACTATGTGTGCTGGCATTACTGTGAGCAGGGTGTACTCATATTACTAGGTGTGCTGACATTACTGTGTGCAGGGTGTACTGATATTACTATGTGTGCTGGCATTACTGTGTGCAGGGTGTATGTTATACTGCTATTACTCTGTGTGTACTGACATTACTGTATGCAGGGTGTACTCATATTACTATGTGTGCTGGCATTACTGTGTGCAGAGTGTACTCATATTACTATGTGTGCTGGCATTACTGTGTGCAGAGTGTACTCATATTACTATGTGTGCTGACATTACTGTGTGCAGAGTGTACTCATATTACTATGTGTGCTGGCATTACTGTGTGCAGAGTGTACTCATATTACTATGTGTGCTGGCATTACTGTGTGCAGGGTGTACTGATATTACTGCAGTGTGCTGACATTACTGTGTGCAGGGTGTAATGATATTACTATGTGTGCTGGCATTACTGTGTGCAGGGTGTATGTTATACTGCTATTACTCTGGGTGTACTGACAGTACTGTGTGCAGGGTGTACTCATATTACTATGTGTGCTGGCATTACTGTGTGCAGAGTGTACTCATATTACTATGTGTGCTGGCATTACTGTGTGCAGAGTGTACTCATATTACTATGTGTGCTGGCATTACTGTGTGCAGGGTGTACTGATATTACTGCGGTGTGCTGACGGAGGGTATACTCATATTACTATGTGTGCTGGCATTACTGTGTGCAGGTTGTACTGATATTACTATGTGTGCTGGCATTACTGTGTGCAGGGTGTACTCATATTACTATGTGTTCTGGCATTACTGTGTGCAGGGTGTACTTATATTACTATGTGTGCTGGCATTACTGTGTGCAGGGTGTACTCATATTACTATGTGTGCTGGCATTACTGTGTGCAGGGTGTACTCATATTACTATGTGTGCTGGCATTACTGTGTGCAGAGTGTACTGATATTACTATGTGTGCTGGCATTACTGTGTGCAGGGTATACTCATATTACTATGTGTGCTGGCATTACTGTGTGCAGGGTGTACTGATATTACTATGTGTGCTGGCATTACTGTGTGCAGGGTGTACTGATATTACTGCGGTGTGCTGGCATTACTGTGTGCAGGGTGTACTGATATTACTGCGGTGTGCTGGCATTACTGTGTGAAGGGTATGGTGTGCTGGCATTACTGTGTGCAGGGTGTATGGTGTACTGCCATTACTGTGTGCAGGGTGTACTCATATTACTATGTGTGCTGGCATGACTGTGTGCAGGGTGTACTCATATTACTATGTGTGCTGGCATTACTGTGTGCAGAGTGTACTCATATTACTATGCGTGCTGGGTGTACTGATATTACTGCGGTGTTCTGGCATTACTGTGTGCAGGGTGTACTCATATTACTATGTGTGCTGGCATTACTGTGTGCTGACATTACTGTGTGCAGGGTGTATAGTGTACTGCCATTACTGTGTGAACTGACATTACTGTGCGCAGGTTATACTGATATTACTGCGTATACTGCCATTACTGTGTGCAGGGTGTACTCATATTACTATGTGTGCTGGCATTACTGTGTGCAGGGTGTACTGCCATTACTGTGTGTACTGACATTATTGTGCGCAGGTTATACTGATATTACTGTGTGTACTGCCATTAATGTGTGCAGCGTGTACTGATATTACTGTGTGTACTGCCATTACTGTGAGCAGGGTGTACTCATATTACTATGTGTGCTGGCATTACTGTGAGCAGGGTGTACTCATATTACTAGGTGTGCTGACATTACTGTGTGCAGGGTGTACTGATATTACTATGTGTGCTGGCATTACTGTGAGCAGGGTGTACTCATATTACTAGGTGTGCTGACATTACTGTGTGCAGGGTGTACTGATATTACTATGTGTGCTGGCATTACTGTGAGCAGGGTGTACTCATATTACTAGGTGTGCTGACATTACTGTGTGCAGGGTGTACTGATATTACTATGTGTGCTGGCATTACTGTGTGCAGGGTGTATGTTATACTGCTATTACTCTGTGTGTACTGACATTACTGTATGCAGGGTATACTCATATTACTATGTGTGCTGGCATTACTGTGTGCAGGGTGTACTGATATTACTATGTGTGCTGGCATTACTGTGTGCAGGGTGTACTGATATTACTGCGGTGTGCTGGCATTACTGTGTGCAGGGTGTACTGATATTACTGCGGTGTGCTGGCATTACTGTGTGAAGGGTATGGTGTGCTGGCATTACTGTGTGCAGGGTGTATGGTGTACTGCCATTACTGTGTGCAGGGTGTACTCATATTACTATGTGTGCTGGCATGACTGTGTGCAGGGTGTACTCATATTACTATGTGTGCTGGCATTACTGTATGCAGGGTGTACTCATATTACTATGTGTGCTGGCATTACTGTGTGCAGAGTGTACTCATATTACTATGCGTGCTGGCATTACTGTGTGCAGGGTGTACTCATATTACTATGTGTGCTGGCATGACTGTGTGCAGGGTGTACTCATATTACTATGTGTGCTGGCATTACTGTATGCAGGGTGTACTCATATTACTATGTGTGCTGGCATTACTGTGTGCAGAGTGTACTCATATTACTATGCGTGCTGGCATTACTGTGTGCAGGGTGTACTCATATTACTATGTGTGCTGGCATGACTGTGTGCAGGGTGTACTCATATTACTATGTGTGCTGGCATTACTGTATGCAGGGTGTACTCATATTACTATGTGTGCTGGCATTACTGTATGCAGGGTGTACTCATATTACTATGTGTGCTGGCATTACTGTGTGCAGGGTGTACTCATATTACTATGTGTGCTGGCATTACTGTGTGCAGAGTGTACTCATATTACTATGCGTGCTGGCATTACTGTGTGCAGGGTGTACTCATATTACTATGTGTGCTGGCATGACTGTGTGCAGGGTGTACTCATATTACTATGTGTGCTGGCATTACTGTATGCAGGGTGTACTCATATTACTATGTGTGCTGGCATTACTGTGTGCAGAGTGTACTCATATTACTATGCGTGCTGGCATTACTGTGTGCAGGGTGTACTCATATTACTATGTGTGCTGGCATGACTGTGTGCAGGGTGTACTCATATTACTATGTGTGCTGGCATTACTGTATGCAGGGTGTACTCATATTACTATGTGTGCTGGCATGACTGTGTGCAGGGTGTACTCATATTACTATGTGTGCTGGCATTACTGTGTGCAGGGTGTACTCATATTACTATGTGTGCTGGCATTACTGTGTGCAGAGTGTACTCATATTACTATGCGTGCTGGCATTACTGTGTGCAGGGTGTACTCATATTACTATGTGTGCTGGCATTACTGTATGCAGGGTGTACTCATATTACTATGCGTGCTGGCATTACTGTATGCAGGGTGTACTCATATTACTATGTGTGCTGGCATTACTGTGTGCAGGGTGTACTCATATTACTATGTGTGCTGGCATTACTGTATGCAGGGTGTACTCATATTACTATGTGTGCTGGCATTACTGTGTGCAGGGTGTACTCATATTACTATGCGTGCTGGCATTACTGTGTGCAGGGTGTACTCATATTACTATGTGTGCTGGCATGACTGTGTGCAGGGTGTACTCATATTACTATGTGTGCTGGCATTACTGTATGCAGGGTGTACTCATATTACTATGTGTGCTGGCATGACTGTGTGCAGGGTGTACTCATATTACTATGTGTGCTGGCATTACTGTGTGCAGGGTGTACTCATATTACTATGTGTGCTGGCATTACTGTGTGCAGAGTGTACTCATATTACTATGCGTGCTGGCATTACTGTGTGCAGGGTGTACTCATATTACTATGTGTGCTGGCATTACTATATGCAGGGTGTACTCATATTACTATGCGTGCTGGCATTACTGTATGCAGGGTGTACTCATATTACTATGTGTGCTGGCATTACTGTGTGCAGGGTGTACTCATATTACTATGTGTGCTGGCATTACTGTATGCAGGGTGTACTCATATTACTATGTGTGCTGGCATTACTGTGTGCAGGGTGTACTCATATTACTATGTGTGCTGGCATTACTGTGTGCAGGGTGTACTCATATTACTATGTGTGCTGGCATTACTGTGTGCAGGGTGTGCTGGCATTACTGTGTGCAGGGTGTACTGATATTACTATGTGTGCTGGCATTACTGTGTGCAGGGTGTGCTGGCATTACTGTGTGCAGGGTGTACTCATATTACTATGTGTGCTGGCATTACTGTGTGCAGGGTGTACTGATATTACTATGTGTGCTGGCATTACTGTGTGCAGGGTGTGCTGGCATTACTGTGTGCAGGGTGTACTGATATTACTATGTGTGCTGGCATTACTGTGTGCAGGGTGTGCTGGCATTACTGTGTGCAGGGTGTACTCATATTACTATGTGTGCTGGTATTACTGTGTGCAGGGTGTACTCATATTACTATGTGTGCTGGCATTACTGTGTGCAGAGTGTACTCATATTACTATGCGTGCTGGGTGTACTGATATTACTTCGGTGTTCTGGCATTACTGTGTGCAGGGTGTACTCATATTACTATGTGTGCTGGCATGACTGTGTGCAGGGTGTACTCATATTACTATGTGTGCTGGCATTACTGTGTGCAGGGTGTACTCATATTACTATGTGTGCTGGCATTACTGTGTGCAGAGTGTACTCATATTACTATGCGTGCTGGCATTACTGTGTGCAGGGTGTACTCATATTACTATGTGTGCTGGCATTACTGTATGCAGGGTGTACTCATATTACTATGCGTGCTGGCATTACTGTATGCAGGGTGTACTCATATTACTATGTGTGCTGGCATTACTGTGTGCAGGGTGTACTCATATTACTATGTGTGCTGGCATTACTGTATGCAGGGTGTACTCATATTACTATGTGTGCTGGCATTACTGTGTGCAGGGTGTACTCATATTACTATGTGTGCTGGCATTACTGTGTGCAGGGTGTACTCATATTACTATGTGTGCTGGCATTACTGTGTGCAGGGTGTGCTGGCATTACTGTGTGCAGGGTGTACTGATATTACTATGTGTGCTGGCATTACTGTGTGCAGGGTGTGCTGGCATTACTGTGTGCAGGGTGTACTCATATTACTATGTGTGCTGGCATTACTGTGTGCAGGGTGTACTGATATTACTATGTGTGCTGGCATTACTGTGTGCAGGGTGTGCTGGCATTACTGTGTGCAGGGTGTACTGATATTACTATGTGTGCTGGCATTACTGTGTGCAGGGTGTGCTGGCATTACTGTGTGCAGGGTGTACTCATATTACTATGTGTGCTGGTATTACTGTGTGCAGGGTGTACTCATATTACTATGTGTGCTGGCATTACTGTGTGCAGAGTGTACTCATATTACTATGCGTGCTGGGTGTACTGATATTACTGCGGTGTTCTGGCATTACTGTGTGCAGGGTGTGCAGACATTACTGTGTGCTGGCATTACTGTGTGCTGACATTACTGTGTGCAGGGTGTACTCATATTACTATGTGTGCTGGTATTACTGTGTGCAGGGTGTACTCATATTACTATGTGTGCTGGCATTACTGTGTGCAGGGTGTACTCATATTACTATGTGTGCTGGCATTACTGTGTGCAGGGTGTACTCATATTACTATGTGTGCTGACATTACTGTGTGCAGGGTGTACTCATATTACTATGCGTGCTGGGTGTACTGATATTACTGCGGTGTTCTGGCATTACTGTGTGCAGGGTGTGCAGACATTACTGTGTGCTGGCATTACTGTGTGCTGACATTACTGTGTGCAGGGTGTACTCATATTACTATGTGTGCTGGCATTACTGTATGCAGGGTGTACTCATATTACTATGTGTGCTGGCATTACTGTGTGCAGGGTGTACTCATATTACTATGTGTGCTGGCATTACTGTGTGCAGGGTGTACTCATATTACTATGTGTGCTGACATTACTGTGTGCAGGGTGTACTCATATTACTATGTGTGCTGACATTACTGTGTGCAGGGTGTACTCATATTACTATGCGTGCTGGGTGTACTGATATTACTGCGGTGTTCTGGCATTACTGTGTGCAGGCTGGTGACACGGATCCGCAGGGACCTGAGCTCCGTGCAGCCTCATACTTCGCTTCTTCTCCTGTAAGTTTCTCCTCAGCTCTAGGCCCTCCCACACACGTGACTGATCACGTGGCAATACTACATCATCAAAGGTCCTTTTGCTGCCAGAATTTGACATCTTCCGTGAGGTGATGGAACGTGGCCGCAGTAAACACCGGAGAGGAGGCGGCGGTGGCCGCAGACCGTACAGAGGCCGCGGCTCAGGAGGGGACAGGGAGTTTGTCCACAGAGGGCACAGGGACGTGCGGGGTCCTCCGGAGCCGGAGAAGGAGGTGAGGACCTAAGGGGGAGGGGCTTCTGTCATTGCCGGGCTCAGGTCTGCGCCATGTGTGTGTCATGTGCAGCGGCTGAGGGGAGGTGGGCGCCAAACCTGTGCCTATATCACACAGCGCTGCAGGCTGTACCTCAGGCTTCCTCAACACATAACGTCACTGCCGGCAGCACACCTCACCCGGCACAGCGCCTCCTCACAGCCTATACTGCCTGCACAGCGCCTCCTCACAGCCTATACTGCCTGCACAGCGCCTCCTCACAGCCTATACTGCCTGCACAGCGCCCCCTCACAGCCTATAGCGCCCCCTCACAGCCTATAGCGCCCCCTCACAGCCTATAGCGCCCCCTCACAGCCTATAGCGCCTCCTCACAGCCTATACTGCCTGCCCAGCGCCCCCTCACAGCCTATACTGCCTGCCCAGCGCCCCCTCACAGCCTATACTGCCTGCCCAGCGCCCCCTCACAGCCTATACTGCCTGCCCAGCGCCCCCTCACAGCCTATACTGCCTGCCCAGCGCCTCCTCACAGCCTATACTGCCGGCACAGCGCCCCCTCACAGCCTATACTGCCTGCACAGCGCCCCCTCACAGCCTATACTGCCTGCCCAGCGCCCCCTCACAGCCTATACTGCCTGCCCAGCGCCCCCTCACAGCCTATACTGCCTGCCCAGCGCCCCCTCACAGCCTATACTGCCTGCCCAGCGCCCCCTCACAGCCTATACTGCCTGCCCAGCGCCTCCTCACAGCCTATACTGCCTGCACAGCGCCCCCTCACAGCCTATACTGCCTGCCCAGCGCCCCCTCACAGCCTATACTGCCTGCCCAGCGCCTCCTCACAGCCTATACTGCCGGCACAGCGCCCCCTCACAGCCTATAGCGCCGCCTCACAGCCTATACTGCCTGCACAGCGCCCCCTCACAGCCTATACTGCCGGCACAGCGCCCCCTCACAGCCTATAGCGCCGCCTCACAGCCTATAGTGCCTGCCCAGCGCCTCCTCACAGCCTATACTGCCTGCCCAGCCTATACTGCCTGCCCAGCGCCTCCTCACAGCCTATAGCGCCGGCCCAGCGCCTCCTCACAGCCTATACTGCCTGCACAGGCTATACTGCCTGCCCAGCCTATACTGCCTGCCCAGCGCCCCCTCACAGCCTATACTGCCTGCCCAGCGCCCCCTCACAGCCTATACTGCCTGCACAGCGCCTCCTCACAGCCTATACTGCCTGCACAGCGCCTCCTCACAGCCTATACTGCCTGCACAGCGCCTCCTCACAGCCTATACTGCCTGCACAGCGCCTCCTCACAGCCTATACTGCCTGCACAGCGCCTCCTCACAGCCTATACTGCCTGCACAGCGCCACCTCACAGCCTATAGCGCCTGCACAGCGCCTCCTCACAGCCTATACTGCCTGCCCAGCGCCCCCTCACAGCCTATACTGCCTGCCCAGCGCCCCCTCACAGCCTATACTGCCTGCACAGCGCCACCTCACAGCCTATACTGCCTGCACAGCGCCTCCTCACAGCCTATACTGCCTGCACAGCGCCTCCTCACAGCCTATACTGCCTGCACAGCGCCTCCTCACAGCCTATACTGCCTGCACAGCGCCTCCTCACAGCCTATAGCGCCTGCCCAGCGCCTCCTCACAGCCTATACTGCCTGCCCAGCGCCCCCTCACAGCCTATAGTGCCTCCTCACAGCCTATAGTGCCTGCCCAGCGCCTCCTCACAGCCTATATTGCCTGCACAGCGCCTCCTCACAGCCTATAGTGCCTCCTCACAGCCTATAGTGCCTGCCCAGCGCCTCCTCACAGCCTATAGTGCCTCCTCACAGCCTATAGTGCCTGCCCAGCGCCTCCTCACAGCCTATACTGCCTGCACAGCGCCCCCTCACAGCCTATACTGCCTGCACAGCGCCACCTCACAGCCTATACTGCCTGCACAGCGCCACCTCACAGCCTATACTGCCTGCACAGCGCCTCCTCACAGCCTATACTGCCTGCACAGCGCCTCCTCACAGCCTATACTGCCTGCCCAGCGCCTCCTCACAGCCTATAGCGCCTGCCCAGCGCCTCCTCACAGCCTATATTGCCTGCACAGCGCCTCCTCACAGCCTATAGTGCCTCCTCACAGCCTATAGTGCCTGCCCAGCGCCTCCTCACAGCCTATAGTGCCCCCTCACAGCCTATAGTGCCTGCCCAGCGCCCCCTCACAGCCTATAGTGCCTGCCCAGCGCCCCCTCACAGCCTATACTGCCTGCCCAGCGCCACCTCACAGCCTATACTGCCTGCACAGCGCCTCCTCACAGCCTATACTGCCTGCACAGCGCCTCCTCACAGCCTATACTGCCTGCACAGCGCCTCCTCACAGCCTATACTGCCTGCACAGCGCCTCCTCACAGCCTATAGCGCCTGCCCAGCGCCTCCTCACAGCCTATACTGCCTGCCCAGCGCCCCCTCACAGCCTATAGTGCCTCCTCACAGCCTATAGTGCCTGCCCAGCGCCTCCTCACAGCCTATATTGCCTGCACAGCGCCTCCTCACAGCCTATAGTGCCTCCTCACAGCCTATAGTGCCTGCCCAGCGCCTCCTCACAGCCTATAGTGCCTCCTCACAGCCTATAGTGCCTGCCCAGCGCCTCCTCACAGCCTATAGTGCCGCCTCACAGCCTATACTGCCTGCCCAGCGCCTCCTCACAGCCTATACTGCCTGCACAGCGCCCCCTCACAGCCTATACTGCCTGCACAGCGCCCCCTCACAGCCTATACTGCCTGCACAGCGCCACCTCACAGCCTATACTGCCTGCACAGCGCCTCCTCACAGCCTATACTGCCTGCCCAGCGCCTCCTCACAGCCTATACTGCCTGCCCAGCGCCTCCTCACAGCCTATAGCGCCTGCCCAGCGCCTCCTCACAGCCTATATTGCCTGCACAGCGCCTCCTCACAGCCTATAGTGCCTCCTCACAGCCTATAGTGCCTGCCCAGCGCCTCCTCACAGCCTATAGTGCCTCCTCACAGCCTATAGTGCCTGCCCAGCGCCCCCTCACAGCCTATAGTGCCTGCCCAGCGCCCCCTCACAGCCTATACTGCCTGCACAGCGCCACCTCACAGCCTATACTGCCTGCACAGCGCCTCCTCACAGCCTATACTGCCTGCACAGCGCCTCCTCACAGCCTATACTGCCTGCACAGCGCCTCCTCACAGCCTATAGCGCCTGCCCAGCGCCTCCTCACAGCCTATATTGCCTGCACAGCGCCTCCTCACAGCCTATAGTGCCTCCTCACAGCCTATAGTGCCTGCCCAGCGCCTCCTCACAGCCTATAGTGCCTCCTCACAGCCTATACTGCCTGCCCAGCGCCCCCTCACAGCCTATACTGCCTGCCCAGCGCCCCCTCACAGCCTATACTGCCTGCACAGCGCCTCCTCACAGCCTATACTGCCTGCACAGCGCCTCCTCACAGCCTATAGTGCCTCCTCACAGCCTATACTGCCTGCCCAGCGCCCCCTCACAGCCTATAGCGCCTGGCACAGTGCCTCCTCACAGCCTATACTGCCTGCACAGCGCCTCCTCACAGCCTATAGTGCCTTCTCACAGCTTATACTGCCTGCACAGCGCCTCCTCACAGCCTATACTGCCTGCACCGCGCCTCCTCACAGCCTATACTGCCTGCACCGCGCCTCCTCACAGCCTATACTGCCTGCACAGCGCCTCCTCACAGCCTATACTGCCTGCACAGCGCCTCCTCACAGTCTATACTGCCTGCACAGCGCCTCCTCACAGTCTATACTGCCTGCACAGCGCCTCCTCACAGCCTATAGCGCCTGCACAGCGCCTCCTCACAGCCTATAGTGCCTCCTCACAGCCTATAGCGCCTGCACAGCGCCTCCTCACAGCCTATACTGCCTCCTCACAGCCTATAGCGCCTGCACAGCGCCTCCTCACAGCCTATAGCACCTGCACAGCGCCTCCTCACAGCCTATAGCGCCTGGCACAGCGCCTCCTCACAGCCTATAGCGCCTGGCACAGCGCCTCCTCACAGCCTATAGCGCCTGCACAGCGCCTCCTCACAGCCTATACTGCCTCCTCACAGCCTATAGCGCCTGCACAGCGCCTCCTCACAGCCTATAGCGCCTGGCACAGCGCCTCCTCACAGCCTATAGCGCCTGGCACAGCGCCTCCTCACAGCCTATAGCGCCTGGCACAGTGCCTCCTCACAGCCTATAGCGCCTGGCACAGTGCCTCCTCACAGCCTATAGCGCCTGGCACAGTGCCTCCTCACAGCCTATAGCGCCGGCACAGCGCCTCCTCACAGCCTATAGCGCCGGCACAGCGCCTCCTCACAGCCTACAGCGCCTCCTCACAGCCTACAGGGCCTGCACAGCGCCTCCTCACAGCCTATAGCGCCGGCACAGCGCCTCCTCATAGCCTATAGCGCCTGCACAGCGCCTCCTCACAGCCTACAGCGCCTCCTCACAGCCTACAGCGCCTCCTCAGTCTACAGGGCCTGCACAGCGCCTCCTCACAGCCTACAGCGCCTCCTCACAGCCTACAGGGCCTGCACAGCGCCTCCTCACAGCCTACAGCGCCTCCTCACAGCCTACAGGGCCTGCACAGTGCCTCCTCACAGCCTACAGCGCCTGCACAGCGCCTCCTCACAGCCTACAGCGCCTGCACAGCGCCTCCTCACAGCCTACAGCGCCTGCACAGCGCCTCCTCACAGCCTATAGCGCCTGCACAGCGCCTCCTCACAGCCTACAGCGCCTGCACAGCTCTTATTCACAGCCTGTAGTGCCAGCAGAGCGCCTCCAGGTAACTTCTAGTTTGCAGAGGGATAACTCCCTGTTTCTTACATACTGTCTGAATAACAGAAAATTAAAAATGGGCAATAATTCATACAATCCACAACAAAATGTTACCCCTTACCGCATCACACAATTTAAGACTTCATGAACCAGCCACATTTTTTAAATCTGTTATATGTCACTTTATATGGCTAAAAGTCTGGAATGCTTATACATATTCCTGTGCTTATGAGATTGTTTTTTGTTTTTTTTTCATGACTAGAGATGAGCGGACCCATAAGATGTTCGGGTTTGGCAAAAATTTGTTAAAAATTTTTTTCGGGACCTGAACCGGACCCCGGATGCTCCACCAAACCTCATTTAAGTCAATGTAGAACCAAACTTGTTTGCTGTAAAATGGTTGTAGTAAGGACTTGGGAGCTGCAAAATGGGGAAATTGCCCTGCAAACAAATGTAGATAGAGAATAAATAAAATAATAAAAAATGACTTGGGCTCCCCCCTATTTTTGATAACCAGTGCAGGTAAAGAAGACAACTGTTGCCTGCAGCCCGCAGTTGTCTGATTTACCTTGGCTGGTTATCAAAAATAGAGGGGACTCAATGCAGTTTTTGGGGGTTTTTTTTCAAAGTATTTAAATAATTTTTAAAAATGTTGTGGCGTACCCCCTATTTTTAATAAACAGCCAAGGTAAATAAGACAGCTGTGGGCTGGTATTATCAGGCTGGGAAGACCCATGGATTTGACCCCTTCCCAGCCTAAAAATAGCAGCCCGCAGCCATCCTAGAAGTGGCACATAGATTAGATGCTCCAATTCTGGTGCTTTGCCGGTCTCTTCTCGATTTCCGTGGTGCGGTGGCAATCGGGGTAATACTTGTGTGGTTAATGTCAGCTGTGAATTGTCAACTGGCATCAACCTTGGGTTAGTAATGGAGAGGTGACTATCAGGCACCGCCATTACTAACCCAGTAAGTGTACAGTTAAAATTCAACCATCTCTACTAAAAAAATAGTTTATTTGAATTAAGACTCCCCAACACTCCCTCGTTCACCAATTTATTGAATAAAAAAAATTCTCAATGGTCCAACATAATCCAAATAGTAATGTCCCACGATGTCCATTGATTCCTATGGAGCTTCATTCTAAGAATGTTCTCAGTACGATGCTCGATAGGTTACTGCTGGTCAGCGGCAGCCTGAAATTTCTCATGAGCAATGGCATCACTGCTCTCTGAACAGAGCTTCATAGAAATTGATGGAGTTTGCAAAGCATTACTCTTTGGATTACGTCGGAACTTCCAGAATTTATTTTGAAGTAATAAAACAAGGGAGTGCGGGGCGAGTCTTTATTCAAATTAACTATTTTTCCCTGTGTTTGTGTTTTTTAACTGTACACTTACTGTGCCTGATGGACTCCTCTGCGTTACTAAACCCTGGGGGCTTGCTGCCAGCTGTAAATTCACAGCTGACATCAACCCCACAAATATTACCCCGACTGCCACTGTACCAATGCAGTCAGGAAGAGCCTAGCAAAGCGCCAGAATTGGAGCATCTAATGGATGCTCCACTTCTGGGGCGGCTGCGGAATGCTATCTTTTTAGGCTCGGAAGGGCCAATATCCATAGACCCTCCCAGCCTATTAATATCAGCCTGCAGTTGTCTTCACCTTGACTCTGTAACAAAAATAGGGAGAATGCCACGTTGTGTGTTTTTTTTTTTTTGTTTTTTTTTTTTTTTTTTTTAAACAACATTATTAAATATTTAAAAAAACAAACTGAGTGGGATCCCTTCTATTGTTCATAAAAGCTGACAGCTGAGGGTTGCAGCCCGCAGTTGTCTGCTTTACCTGCGCTGGTTATCAAAAATAGGCGGGACCCCACCTCATTTTTTTTTTTTATCTTTCTTGTTCACAGCAGCATATAGGCAACTTCTGCATGCAATAAAGCTTGTTGATTGGCTGAACTCCAGCCTTTCAACAAACTTTATTAGCATACAAACAGCACCCGAACTCCAAACTTGGAAACAGACTTTTTATATAAATTTGTGTTCGAGTCCGAGACCCGGACATCCGCTGTTTAGTACGAACCCCGAACTTTACTTTTCGGGTTCGCTCATCTCTTCATGATGTCTTGTATTTTATCTTAGAATTAGGTCAGTATATTATGTGTTTATTTAGATAAATATCTAAAATTTTCCAAAAACCTAGACAACTTAGCAGTAAATTAAACGTCATTTTTATGCTATTAAAGAGGGGCCTATATGTTTCAAACCCAGAAAACGAGACCCCGTTTTCAAACGTCCATCTTTACATGCTTCAGAGAAATTAATACAAAGTGGAATAAAAACATTAAAATTTTCACGAGGGTCTAATACATGGGTCCCCAATTCCAGTCCTTAGGCTATGTGCGCACTGGGAAATGGAATTTTCTTGAGAAAATTCCGCATGCTCTCAAAGATTACCGCACCCGCGGTAAAAAAACGCGGGAAACAGCACCCGAAAACCGCATGCGGTTTGCCGCGGTTTTACCGCGGTATTATTCGCGGTATTGCCGCGGTTTTGCCGCGTGCGGGTTGGGATGTGCTTTATTGCATTCAATGCAATAAAGCACATTGAAAAAAAAAAAGTCATTTAATTCTGAGATAGTAGATAGACAGAAGAATAGATAGAGGGATAGATAGATGACAGATCGCTGCATTTCCCACGGTCGGCAGTGAGTTCACATTACCGGCCGTGGGAAATGACCGGTAATTACCTCTGCTGTCTGCTGCTTTCATTCAGCGCTGTGTCTGTGACAGTCGCGGCTGGATGGAAGCAGCGCAGGACCTGTGGATTACGCCGGAGCGGTGGATTACGCCGGAGCTTTGGTGCGGGAGGGGTTAATAAAATGGTGAACGAGGCTTGTTTGTTTTATTTAAAATAAAGGATTTGTCGGTGTCTGTGTTTTTTTCACTTTACTTACGGGTTGATCATGTCAGCTGTCACATAGATGCTGCCATGATCAAGCATGGAGTTAATGGCGGTGGTCCCCCACCACCATTAACCCCTTGTATTACCTTGCTGCCACTGCTACACGGCGGCAAGAAGAGCCGGGGACACGCCGGTATTGCCGCATAATGCATGCGACAGTGCCGGGGCAGCTGCGGCTGATATTCTCGGCTGCCGGAGGGGGAGTGAGGCGGGGGACATTAACCCTGCCCCTCTCCCTCCCCAGCCTGAGAATACCGGGCCGCCGCTGTGTGCTTACCTCGGCTGGACGGTGAATATGTAGCGGAGCCCACGTGCTTTGTTTTCTATATTTCCGTTTTCTTTCTATGTGTGTTCTATGTGTCTGTGTCTATGTGTTCTATGTCTGTGATGTGTGTGTGATCTGTGTGTGTTTACTCTCTGCACGGCTTCCTCTTGCTGTAATGACATCACTTCCCTGCAAAACCGCAAGCAAGTGATGTACATTACCGGAGGTAAACCGCGAAATACCGCAGGGAATAACGCAGGAAAACGCAGTGAACCGCACAGAATTTGCTGCCTGCGTTATTCCCTGCGGGATTTCATGATTAACATTGGAGTCAATGGAGTGAAATCCCGCAGTGATGTGTGGAAAAGAAGTGACATGCACTTGTTTTTGCTGCGGGATTCCCGCAGCAAAACATGCAGCTGTCAAATTCCGCCCAGTGCGCACAGGATTTTTTTTCTCCATAGGATTTGCTGGTGATTCACTGCAGAGATGTTATGAACATTTTCTGCAGCGAAACATGCAGCAAATCCGCGGAAAATCCGCGGCAAAATCCGGTAAGCGCGCACAAGGCCTTAAGGGCCGCCAACAGTGCATGTTTTCAGGATTTCCTTAGTATTGCACATGTGATTTAATCACCTGCACAGTTGATGATTCCAACACCCATGCAATGCTAAGGAAATCCTGAAAACATGCACTGTTGGCGGCCCTCGAGGACTGGAGTTGGGGAACCCTGGCTCTAATAGGAAAAAATGGACCCCACAATTTGTAACATAAGTTCACTGTTTGGGCACATGGCAGGGCTCAGGAAAGGAAGGAGCGCTATTTGATTTCTGGAGGACAAATTTGTCTGTAATAGATAACGGAATGAAATGAATGGTGTGGAGCATATTGTAATGAAGACACCACTCCTTACTTAAGGGGGCTTTACACGCTGCGACATCGCTAACGAGATATTGTCGGGGTCACGGTGGTAGTGTCGCACATTCGGCCTTGTTAGCGAGATCGCAGCGTGTGACACCTCTGAGTGACCGTAAACGATCGCAAAAGAGGGAAAAATCGGTGGTCATGGAGAGCTCGTTCAAACACCAAATATCGTTTTCTGCACAGTAGCGCTGTGGTTCGTCGCTTCTGCGGCACCACACATCGCTGTGTGTGACACCGCAGGAGCGACAACCATCACCTTACCTCCGTCCACCGGCAATGAGGAAGGAAGTAGGTGGGCGGGATGTTCCGGCCGCTCATCTCCTCCCCTCCTTTTCTATTGGGCGGCAGTTCAGTGACGTCGCTGTGATGCTGAACGAACCGCCCCCCTTAGAAAGGAGGCAGTTCGCCGGCCACAGCGACGTCTGAGCAGGTATGTGCATGTGACGCCGTAGCAATAATGTTCGCTACGGCAGCGATCACACAATTTCGCACATACGACGGGGGCGGGTGCTATCGCGCTCGACATTGCTAGCGATGTCGCAGCGTGTAAAGCACCCTGTAGTCTCACGTTGGTCCAGCAATTGTTTACTGGGAACAAACCGACATGTTGGTTTATTTACAGAGCTTGATTTGTAAACCTGAGAGGTCTTGTACCTATGTTTTTGGTGTATCCCGTGGTTTCTGGTGGTATGTTTGTATGTTGAGTATTTGCTTGCAGAAATGTCTGCAACAAATCTGCATCTCGTGGCAGAAAACTTGTTGTCCCCCCCCCCCCCCCCCAGCGTTTTTTTACACGCTTTTTCTATGCATTCTGGGGCAGAAAAACGGTGCAAAAAACACTGAAAGAATTGACACACTGCAGCTTTATTTCTGCACCAAATCTGCAAGGGAAAAAAAAAAAGCAACGTGCACAAAATCTCAGTATTCTCATTCACTGCTGGCATAAGGATTTAGAACCAATACATAGAAAAACAGTCAAAAAACGATAAAATATATATTTCTTTATTAATAACATCATAAAAAGAACAATGGTCAAGCAAAGGAATGGTGACCGGAGGGGGCCAAATGACGGTACAATTTATTAGCAATCCTAACAAATAAATAGTATAGTTATATATTAAGGCCACCAGATGGCAGCAAGGGGTCTAAAAGAGATGGGTGCATGCAAAAAACATTGCCATGGGTAAATGTGCAAAAGTACAAATATAAAGTGCATATGCTAACTATAAGGTAGAGATAAAGTGCACGATTAGTGCTACAAGATAATAAATAGTAAAGTGCACTAAAATAAATATAATACATCATGGCAATGAATTCAAAACGCACCCACATGTAAGACACCCAGTCAGCCACTGGAGGAACAATCCAATATTGTAAGAATAAATAAATTCATTATCTAGATGGATATACCCGAGGCCATCTGAACTGTATGTAGGCAACCTCCAACCCTACACGTGTTTCGGCGTACCTTCGTCAGGGAAAATGACATAAGGATTTGCATGTAGTTTTGTGACAAACTGCACAAAAAAAACCCGAGATAAAAACACAGTGTGCACATACCTTTTAGTAACAAAAAAGTAGTTGTGACTTTTCATTGGGTTATCCTAACATTGATAACCATTTTTTGGACTACCTAATTTTTGCTGGTATATGGTTGGAACTTTTTTTGTCCTTTCACATAAACATTAGGGACATTTAGGGCCTGACTATGTCAGCCGTCGTGGAGCAGGGGCGGCACTTGCGCAATTTAGGGTGCCAACCTCCGCTGCAAGGCAGGCAAAACATATCAGGGTGATCATCTGCGTTATTTCCCCATACCAACATACTTTGATAGCTTTTGCTTATTATTTCCTGAAGTGTGTGTTTTGTCACTTTTTTTTCTTATATATTTTTTTTTTTTTTTATTGACCTATCATTACCAAGTAACATAGTGTTAGTATGAAATTTAAAAAGGTTAGATTTTCGGATAAGTATATTTTCGGTGAAACAAAAGTGTTTGCTTTACGGCTCCTATTTTTTTTTCTTTGGTGCAATACTGGAATAGGTAACGGATAGTGTAGCAATGTTACATTTGAAGAGCCCCTAATGTGACAGTACGGCAGAAATTATCCCCAAAAGTGATCCATTTCAGAAACTACAGCCGTAAAAGAATTCATGTAGGGGTATGAGCATATTGTACTAAAGCGAGTTAGGCTATGTGCGCACGCTGCGTTTTTTTGACGCTGCGTTTTTGGCCGCTAAAAACGCACAAATGCACCTGCATCGAAAAAACGCATGCGTTTTTACCGTGATTTGGTGCGTTTTTGGTTGCGTTTTGCTGCGTTTTTGATCTCTGCGTTTTTCCAATGCATTGCATGGGTGGAAAACGCAGAAAAACGCAGGAAAGAATTGACATGTCCATTTTTTTTTTTCAAGCTCAAAAACGCAGCTTAAAAAACAGTTGTGTGCGGACAGCCAAAATGAAAACTCATAGACTTTGCTGGGGAAGCAAAGTCATGCAGTTTTGAGGCCAAAAAACGCACCCGAAAAACGCACTGTGCGCACATAGCCTTACACTGAACTTTTTATCCACTGAACCATATGTGTTGCTGTAACCTCAAATTTTTCAGTTTCAAATGTGGTAACAGGAAAAAATGGACCCCAGAAATTCTGAAGCAATTTCTCCTGAGTACAGCAATACCCTATAATATTGTTGTACTCAGGGCCTATATGCAGTCACAAACTACTGTTTGGTCACTCACTGGGGCACAGAAGGGAAGGAAGGAGTGCTGTTTGACTTCTAAAGATAATTTTGTTTGGAACAGATCGTCACATTTATAGTGCCCCTAATCTGCCAAAACTTCAGAAACCCCCAGAAATGCCCTCAAGGAATTCATCTAGGGGTGTAATGAGCATTTTTAACATTTATTTCCAGGACACCACATGGCAGCATGGTAGGAGTTTCTCCTTTTGACCTCTACAGGGACAGGGAACGCAAGAGGTTAAAAGCCCCTCCCCATCCCCACTTCCTCAGTGTTTGTCCTGTCCCTGTACAGGACGGACGCATATTCTTACCTTCGGGATGTACGGGGTCTAGGCGGATCGGGGGGAGCTCTCTCTCTTCTTCCGGCCTGTCAAGTAGCCCCAGGCCGACACCTCTCGAGGAGAGGTCCCTCAGCCTGCCGGTAGAGCAGCAGCTCCCGGCACCAGCCGCTTCCCTCGGAATGAGGGCCTTCGGCGTCCTACAGTACGGCTGCGGCCGCAAGGCACTTCCGGGTCTGCGCACACCATGCGTTCCAGCCTGGCACGCAAGGTGGTGCATGCGCAATTGAACGCCTTCCGCGTTTCCGGTTCCGGATTATGGCGGCTGTCTGGGAGACGGCATGAGCTCCAGAACGGAGATCAGGAAGCAGGACTGGGACCTGAAGTCACCATAAGCAGGTAATAAAAACCTCGGGGAGGGGGGCCTTGACACGCTGTTGATATCCTTAGGCAGGCAATACAGACTGCACTTTATAATGGACAAAGGTAACAGGTCGGACGCCAAATCCCCTGATGTGTCTCAGGTTCAAGTAAGTGCTGGGGCCTCAGTCTGAGCCTTGTCTATTTCAGGACTCTTCTACTACATGCACCGGCAACATCCCTAAAAAAGACCCAAAAGAATAAAAAAAAATAAAAAATCATCGGGCAAAGCTAAACGCTGCGCGGTTTGTAATACAAAACTGTCAGAGTCCTACACGAAGCAACTTTGCGAACCCTGCATCACTAAGTTAGTTTCAGAAGATCAAAAATCCCTTCTGACGGATATGAGAACAATGATCCTGGAGGAGGTGCAGTCAGTTATTGCCAGTACTTCATCCTAGCAGGAAAGTCGGGATACCCCTCTTAAGAGACAGACATGAGGTAGAGATATCCTAAGAAAATGAGGCGCCTTCCTATGATTCCGAATCCCAGATGGATGATGAGGCTGCGGGACCAGTACCAGAGGAAGGAAGACATTATCTCTTTTCCTCTGGGGATACGGATGACCTTCTTAGAGCTGTCAGGAAGACAATGATGGTGTAGGAACCAGAAAAAACGAGATCTGTCCAAGACTAAATGTTCATGGGGCTCAGGTCACAGCGACATATTGTTTCCCGTCAATCAGCACATCAGGGCTATGATCATGGAGGAGTGGCAGTAAGCCAAAAGGAAATTGGTGATTCCAAGTGACTTCAGGACTCTCCTCCCTTTCGAACCAGACGATATTAAGGAATGGGAGGATGTCTCTAAGATCGATGTTCTGGTGGCTAAGGGGGCAAGAAAGACCACTATCCCATTCGAGGACTCTTCCAGTCTTAAGGACCCTATGGACAGAAAGGCTGAGGGCCTCCTGAAAAAAGCATGGGAAACCTCAGCAACCACAATTAAAACTAATATTGTGGCCACTTTGTTGGTCAGGTCCATGTCCTGGTGGTTAGATGACCTAGACACCCAGGTTAGGGATAAGGCTCCCAGGGAAGCTATCCTGAAATCTATTTCCCTACTAAAACTTGCCACAGGGTTCATGGCTGACGCCTTGGCGGAATCCATCAGGTTTTCTGCCTGTAATGAGGCCTTGACTAATTCCGCTCGTTGCGCAATATGGTTAAAACCGTGTACAGGGGATAGCGCCTCTAAAAACAAACTATGTTCTCCTCCATTTTCTGGTATTAGAGTTTTTGGACCCGCGCTAGATGACATCCTTGAGAAAGCCTCAGATAAAAAAGGTGGATTTCCTGAGGATAGACCTCGTCGGGGTCCTCCTTCCCTTAGATTACGGTCCTTTAAGGGACCAGATTACAAGAGGAAAGGAAAAACGGGTAGATGGAGTTATTACAAAGGGGGTAAGGATCGGAACACCACTTTCGACGCCAGAAAAAAACAGGATCTGTACTGACGTCAGAGCTGTCGGCGGCAGACTGGGGGGATTTCGGGAGGAATGGAAAAAAATCACAACCAATCCTTGGGTCCTCCAGGTGATGTCACAAGGGCTCCAGGTAGAATTGTCTTGGGTTCCTCCCGATAGGTTTCTTCTTACCAAAACCCGATCAATGTTCTTGTCCAACCGTCTCTGGTCAGACGTCAGAGCGCTATTGCTCACCCAGGCCATATGTCCTGTTCCAGTACAGGAACAGTTTCAGGGTCATTATTCAAGTCTATTCACAGTCTTAAAACCGTCGGGTGAGGTTCGCACAATTATCAATCTAAAACCTCTAAATCATTCTGTCCGCTACAATAAATTCCATAAGGAGTCCATAAAATCCACCATTCCTCTGATAAAGCAAAGCTCAGTTATGGCCACAATAGATTTAAAGAGCGCTTACTATCACATAGCCATTCATCAAAACTGCCAAAAAATCCTCAGATTCGCCCTAGAGAAGGAGGGGACTATCTATCATTCCCAGTTCCGGTGCCTTCCTTTCGACCTGTCTTCTGCTTCCAGAACCTTCACCAAAGTGATGGCGGAAGTGGTCATCCACCTCAGAAAAATCGATGTAATCATAGTTCCCTATCTGGATGACCTACTACTGATAGCGGACACGCAACAAGAGTTGTCTCGGAAGGTGGCTGTGACTTTGTCGCAACTCCAGACACTGTTGGATAGTGAACACTCACAAATCCAATCTACAGGCAGAATCCAAAAAGATTTTCTTGGGAATCCTTCTGGACTCAGATGCAAGGATGTCCTTCTTACCGTCTGAGAAAGTGATGTCGATCCAGGACAGAATTGTGACCTTCCAGCAACACCAGCGGTGCACAATTCGGGAAGCAATGAGGGTGTTAGGTCTGATCACATCATGCATTCCCTGTGTAAGATGGAGCGAGTTTCATTCAAGACCCCTTCAGAAACTCATTCTATCATCTACCATCGGACATCGGTGCTCCTTGACCAACAGGACCACCTTAGGCCTAAAACACACTTCCGCAAAAAAAACGTTTTTCGGGTCCGTGTTCCGTTTTTTAGGGGCGTTTCTCCGGTACGTATGGCATCTGTGTGATGGCGTATGCGAGCCGTGTGTCCGTGTGGAATGTCCGTATTGACATAAAATACGTACGTGTGCTGTCCGTGTGCCGTCCGTTTATGAAGGCCCGCATTCTTACCCAATTAACGTTAATCATTCATCATGAGATCCTGGTGTTTTTGTTTGCCATCAATTGACCTGATAGATTGGTAACAAGTGTTTCAGATTTCGTGATTAAAAACGGACATGGACGATACGTCCTGAACACGGACATACTCCGTGTGCGGTCCGTGCAGGCACGGACCCATAGACTAAAGCGGGTCCGTGCCTGCGTGCTGCCGGCCAAAAGCGGACATGTCCGTGTTGAAAAGCGCACACACGTACTTACGACACGGACACACGTTCCGTGTGATTTTACGTGTGTGTACCATCTACCATTGAATAACATGGGTCTCCATGTGTACGTGTCTCCGGTACGTGCAAATACGTACTGCACACGTACAAAAAAAACGGATGTGTGTTGCGGGTCTTAAACAGTAGGATCTCCCTACCAGTTCAGCTCAGACAAAATCTGGCATGGTGGCCGAACCAAGAAAATCTGCAGGTTGGAGTTCCCTGTGACTGCTCGCCCTCTGTTACGCTCATCACCGACGCAAGCCAGACAGGTTGGGGGGCACACGTAGGATCCGCTTACTTCCAGGGAAAATGGCAAGACTAAATGACGAACCAATCCTCCAACTTCAGAGAATTGAACACAGTCTCGCAGGCTCTCAGACAAAATCAGCACTTTCTGTATCATCATATCCGCATTCTCTCGGACAACGTTACGACTGTATCCCTCCTCAGACACAGGGGGGCTCCAAACATCCTCCTTTGCAGGCGTTGGCACAGGAAATCTTTCGCTGGGCCGAGAAATCAGTACTGTCTATATCAGCAGTTCATCTGAAGGGCTCGGACAACATATTAGCGAATTACCTCAGCAGGCACACAGTAGATCCAGCAGGATGGGTGCTGACCGACAGTGTTTCAGACTCTAATTGACAGATGGAGGACTCCACAGTGGGACCTATTCGCCACCAGGGGAAACTCGAAGACTAAAAAGTTCTCTCTGAATCCAAGAGACAGACCGACCGCGGTGGATGCAATGTCGCAAACCTGGGACATGGGTCTGGCATATGCCCCCCACCTCCATTAATTCCCAGGGTACTCAGGAAAATCCAACAGGACAGAGCCAGAGTCATCCTCATTGTTCCATATTGGCTAAGGAGGAGTTGGTTTTCTCTACTGAAGACTCTTGCAGTGGACGAACCCGTTCTCCTTCCCCTGCAGGAGGATCTCCTCAGGCAAGGCCCAGTATTTCACCAAGGTCTGCATCATCTTCATTTGTCGGCTTGGATCCTGAGGGGAGATTCCTGAAGAAGGGCTTATCTGAGGCTGTTATATCTACTCTACAGGCAAGCAGAAAACCAGTGACGCAATCAATATACAGGAGGATCTGGGCTTGGTTTTGTACATTCTTCGGAGAGGAACCAGTCGATAGTACCCATCCAAATATCCCTCAGATACTGGAGTTTCTCCAGGCAGGTTTCTGCAGGGGACTGAGGCCAAGTACACTCAAAGTTCAGATTTCTGCCCTCAGTGTATTTTTTGACGCTCCGCTAGCCTTCCATCCTTGTAAAAGGCATCCAAAGATTAAGACCCACTATTAAGTCTACGGTACCCCCCTGGGACCTGGGTCTTGTTCTTAATGGACTCTGTGATGCTCCGTTTGAACCAATTGACGTCTTGCCTATTCAACAGTTGTCCATCAAAACGGCTATTACTACGGCTAAACGAATTGGAGAGATTCAAGCCTTGTCCATCTGAGATCCATATCTAATGGTCCTGGATGACAGAATTATCTTGAAGCTGAATCCCACATTCCGTCCCAAGGTGGTCTCGACAGCCAATTTGGAGCAAGAATTAGTCCTACCGTCCTTCTGTTCCAACCAGAAAAAAAGCGCCTTCACTCCTTAGATGTCAGGCGGACAGTTTTGGCTTACTTGGAGGCTACCCGGAACTGATTCTACCTTGTTTGTACAATTTCCTGGAAAAAAACGGGGTAAGACTGTGTCAAGGGCAACTTTGTCCCGGTGGGTTAGGTCTACAATAACATCTACATACCAATCCGCAGGTAGGGCATCTCCGGAACGGATTAGGGCTCACTCAACCAGAGCTTTGTCCACTTCCTGGGCGGAAAAAGCAGGGGGCTTCATTAGAGCAAATTTGCAGAACAGCAACATGGTCAGGTCCTCAAACTTTTTGTAGACATTACAAACTTGACATCCTCACCAATCATCAAACTTCATTTGGTAGGAAAGTTTTACAAGATGTCGTCCCACCCTAATAGGAATTACTTTGGCATTCTCCTACCATCCTGTCATGTGGCGTCCTGGAAAATAGGAATTACAACTTACCGGTAATGATGTTTCCAGGAGCCATCATGACAGCACTATTATTTCCCTCCCTCGCACGCTTGTTGTCTTCGAAATTATCTTGTGTGAATTAAGCATAAATAAAATGGTGTTATACCCATCCTGGTTGTGGTACTTGAAAAAGTCACTGAGAAGATGGGGAGGGGCTTTCAACCTTTTGCGTTTCCTGTCGCTGTAGAGGTCAAAGGAGCAACTCCTACCATGCTGTCATGATGGCTCCTGGAAACCTCATTACCGGTAAGTTGTAATTCCTATTTTTAGCGTTGGGGCTGTGTGAAAAAGAAAAAATACATATGTTACAATAACAAGTAGATTTAGTTCTGATTGATTAATTTTACCACCGCTAATAAGAAAAAAGTCCCCCGTAATAAGTATTGAACACGTCACCAATTTTCAAAAGTAAATATATTTTTAAAGGAGCTACTGGCATGAAATTCTCATTGGTGTCAGTAATAGCCCATCCAATCCACACAGGAAAAGAGATCAAACCACGATGTCCATAAGTTTTGTGTAAGAATACCACAACCACAAAACTGAACGTCTCCTGTTTCCTCCCTCTCCTAACCTAACCTTCCGAAAACCAATATTACCATTTCTGTGTGTGGTTCTACCATTACGCCCCAGCAGCACGCCTGCTGTCTTGGGGTTATATGTGACTCCGATCTCTCCTTCACTCCCCACATTCGTTCACTCGCTGGTTCATGTCAATTCCACCTCAAAAACATCTCTAGAATTCATCCTTTTCGTATGGTTGACTCTGCAAAAACTCTTACTGTCGCTCTCCTTCATTCTCGCCTGGATTATTGTAATTCTTTACTAATTGGTCTCCCTGTTACTAAACTCTCCCCTCTCCAATCTATTCTGAATACCGCAGCCAGGATCATTTTACTCTCCAACCGCTTCACTGACGTCTCTGCTCTGTGTCAGTCATTGCACTAGTTGCCTATCCGGCACAGAAGCCAACATAAACTTATCACTCTCACTCACAAAGCTCTCCATGGTTCCGCACCACCCTACATCTCCTCCCTCATCTCTGTCTATCACCCCACCCGTGCCCTCCGCTCTGCTAATGACCTAAGACTGACATCCTCAACAATTCAAACCTCCCACTCCCGTCTTCAAGATTTCTCACGAGCTGCGCCTATACTCTGGAACACACTAACAAGAGCATTCCCAACATCCACACCTTTTTAAGCGGGCACTAAAACCACATTTCTTTAGGCTAGTCTATCAACTCACTGCCCTGATCTAATCTAGTCCCTTTCTGCCCTTCATAAAATGTACTTCCAATTCTTGTCCCCTGTATCTACTGATTCCATTCCTCTTCATGTACTTTTTTACACTCTGTACCTGTATAAATTCTGGCTGGCGACCGGTCCACGCAGCTGGTTTTCAATCCCCTATTAAATAATGGCTGGACCATATATGACAAGCTTTTCTCCCCCATTCACCTTTTGTGCCCCCCTATTTCCTCAAAGACTAAGCAGCGAGCAGGGCGCTCACTCCTCTTGGTATCTTAATTTTGTTATTTTGTATCCTCTCATTTTTGTCTGGATATTTCCCCTCTGAATTGTAAAGCCCTGTGGAATATGTTGGCGCTATAGAAATAAAACTTATTATTATTTTCTTAATAATAATAATTAATAATAATATCATCATTATTATTATTAATATTATTATATATGGAGTTTGGGTCATGTGCAGTGCACACTACTTCAGTTTTCAACCAAGACGCGTACACCCGGCTTCATAGTGCACATGACCAAAACTCCCGGGTCATGCGCATTGAGCCGAAATCCTCCGTCAGACGCGATTCCGTCGGAGAGGTGAGATCGTCCTCTGACGCAGCACGTATGTTAGCACACAGGGGTGTACTAACATGCTTATGGGGACGATTAGCCAGGGAATCTAACGCCATTGGGACTAGTCCCCTCGCTCATTAGCATACGATATAAGATCTTTAGAAATACTTTTTCTAGAGATCTCTTTATCTATGCTAGTGTATACAGGGACGATTAGGCAGGGATTAGCAATATGCCCCCAGAACTGCTCGTGTTTCTGGGTGCATATTGGACCTGACAGGTTCCCTTTTTAAGGTGTGTTTTTTGTTGGTTTTTTCTTTTTTTTTGTTTTTGTTTTTTTTTTCTTTTTTTCTTCATGCATTACTGTAAAATGCTGTTTTTTTTTTGTTTTTTTTTAAAGTATGAGCTTTCTATTTATTTATTTTTTAAGCCTGTTGCATTTATTTTTAAATACACAGCATATCAATTCTTTCAATGTGTTTTTCACAAATTTTGACCCATTGAGATCAAAATGATTTTCTAAAAAAAATACTTAATTTTTAATGCAGTTTTTTTGTTTTTCATGTTGGAATAAAAAAATTAACACAAACTGGTTTGTGTGAACATACCTTTTGAGACATGTCACTTTCAGTGACTCGAGACATGTTACACCCTGCTTATGCCAGGGCCCAACAGGTCACGGTCATTGTTTGACCTCCAGCTACCTTGGAAATTCCTTGCCTGCCGCAGGATGGGGATTAGGCTGCTTTCACATATCAGTTTTTTGGCATCCGGCACAATCCAGCGAAAAATCTGATGCGACGGATCCGGCGAAAAAAAACTGATCCGTTGCATCAGTTTTTTCCATCAGTTCCTTCAGTTTTTTTACAGATCCGGTGTGATACTGAGCATGCTCAGTTAAAAAAAAACTGTTCCGGCAGCCGGATCCGTTTTTTTTGCCACATTACGCCGGATCCGGCGTCCATAGGCTTCCATTATAAAACATGCCGTACAGCGCCGGATTTTTTTTGCCGGACACAAAAACGTTCACTTCAACTAATCATCCGGCTGCCGGACAAGTACATTTTGCCGGATCCGGCAAAAAAACGGATGAAACTCAAGGCCATCCGGCACAATCCGGCGCTAATGAAAGTCTATGGGGGAAAAAACGGATCCGGCGGCAACAGACGCCGGATCAGTTTTTTCATGTTTTTGCCGGATTGTGCCTGATGGCAAAAAACTGATGTGTGAAAGCAGCCTTAATCTTTTTGTTTGACTGATAATTATAATTTGTGCTTTAAAGCCACCTCTAAGAGTATAGTTTTAGCTCCTAGCCACTAGATGTCACTGTTGTTCCATATTTTTATTTTTTTGTTGGCTTGCTCATATGTGACCAAATTGCAAATTTTCCCTAAGCAGCAACGTGAAAAATCACTGCAAGGGGTGACCAATTCAACAGTAAGTGATAAAAAAATTAAAGTTATTAATCATCCAATTCACTGTGGATTTAGAAATGGTAGTATATACGGTATACAATGGTAGGCTATGTGCACACGTTGCGCAAATACATGCAGTTACGCTGCGCTTTGTAGCGCAGCGTAACTGCATGCGTCCTGCGGCCCCTGCACAGTCTATGGAGATTGTGCAGGGGCCGTGCGCACGTGGCGTTTTAGAGCGCAGCGCTTCGGCTACTGCCGAAGCGCTGCGTAAAAAGTAGTGACATGTCACTTCTTCCGTGCGCTTTGCCGGCAGCTCCTGCTCTGTCTATGGGAGGAGCTGCAGGCAGAGCGCATGGAATCGGCTTCACTACGGACATTTCTGCAGCGATCTAAAGCGCACATGTGCTCTTCAGATCGCTGCAGAAATTTCTGCAGTGAACTGTACGCAACGTGCGCACATAGCCGTATAGTGATTGTAACCACTCAGTGTGACTTGTTGTTATAGAACCTTGATGGCATATGTTGCTTAATCTCCTAAGAATGTACAGTATCTGGACATAAGTATTGGAAGAAATCACTTAATTATTGATTTCAGGTATTTCATTCAGTTCTGTTGCCCTGTTGGATTTAGGCTATTTGCGCACGTTTCGTTCTGCCGTGACAAATATTCTGCAGCGTTTTGTCACTGCATGTGTGTTTTGGATGTATTTTGAATGCAGAATTCATGCGTTCTGGATGCTTGCTTTCCCATAGGCCTTCGACACACTCACGTGCCGCCGGTCCGTGTGTGCCATTTTTTACACGGACCGCAGACACGTGCACACGAGGATGTAGGTAATCCCTATGGTTAGGAGACACTTAAGTATTTTGCAACGGAACGTGTGTCCATTCCGTACTTGCGTGTCTCCGCGTGTTAAAAATGCTGACATGTCCGTGTTGCTCCGGCAGCACGGATGTCACACGGGTGTAGTGTGGATGCGGTCCCGTGTGACACGCGCCGGAGAAAACACACATGTCAGAGTAAAAAAAAAAAAAAAATCATTACTCCCTTCTCCAGTCCTTATGTCTCTACCGCTGCTGTCACTTGCTGCCGACCGCCGCTCATTATACTCATTTAATATTCACTTCACTGCGGCCAGCAGCAGCAGCAGCGGGCAGTCGGCAGGGCTAGAGACCGAAGATCAGCACCACGGACAGCAGGAAGGACCACGTGAGTATGAAAATTACCGGTTCTCCGTGTGTTATCGCGGATAGCACACGGAGAACACACGTGGCCCGCACGTACCAGAGACACCACGCAGGGTAAATACGTGTCTCACGGCACGTGCGTGATTTTCACAAAACACCTGCAAAGGCTTCCTAAGCATTTAAAATGGTCCCTTAGTCTGGTTCAGTAGGCTACACAATCATAGGGAAGACTGCTGACTTGACAGATGTCCAGAAGATAGTCATTGACACACTCCACAAGGAGGGTAAGCCACAAAAGGTTATTGCTAAAGATGCTGGCTGCTCACAGAGTGCTGTATCTAAGCATATTAATGGCATGTTGAGTGGAAGGAAAAAGTGTGGTAGAAAAAGGCGCACAAGCAACCGGGATAACCGCAGCCTTGATAGGATTGTTAAGAAAAGGCCATTCAAAAATTTAGGGGAGATTCACAAGGAGTGGACGCTGCTGGAGTCAGTGCTTCCAGAGCCACCACACACAGACGTATCCAGGACATGGGCTACAAGTGTCACATTCCTTGTGTCACCACTCATGACCAATAGACAACGCCAGAAGCGTCTTACCTGGGCCAAGACAACAATAGAAATCAGTGCACTCTCAAGAAGTTGAAATCAAAATTGGGGATTAGCACCAAAGTAGTCAGACTTTCCACAACCCAGGATGGGCCAGCACTACATGACAGAGGTTATACCAAACAGCTCCTCTAACTAATTCCAAGGGGAAGACAGCACACGAATCTCGACTGCATTATAATGACCTTAAGGCTATATGCCAACGCTGCGGAAAAGTTGCGGAATTTGCCTCGATTTTTTTTTTTTCGCGGAAATTCCGCAAATTTTTCAAATATCCGCAGTACAGAGAGTCTCCAGCCATTTCTATAGCATTTGGGGAGTGCTGTGCCCATGCTGCATTTTTTTTCGCAGCGGAAATAATGCGTATTTCCCTGCGGAAAAATCTGCAGCATGTGAATTATTCCTGCGGATTTTTCCGCAGGGTCCCATACTTACCTGCCTTGATAGAAGACACCGGAGTCACTTCCTCCGGTGCAGAGGAGCGCGGTGGAGCCAGGAGCAGGAGGTGGGCGGGGCCTGCACGAGCTCCGGTCATGTGACAGCCAGAGCTAGTTCAGGCCCGCCCACCTTCTCCGGCAATGTGCAGAAAGACACGGCCGGAAAGTGAAGTGCTGCGTGATGGAGGTAAGTATGAACTCGCCCATCACTCCAGCACTTCCCAAGCCATGGTCCTGTATCCTCAATGCAGAATGACCGCAGCATATCCGCAGGACATTCAGCAATAAAACCACAGCATGGAAACAGACAAAGTTGTGCTGCGGTTTTCTGGGAGCTCCTGCGGATATATCTGCAGGACACTTTCCCCGTGGGGACATAGCCTAACGGATTAAGGAAAGACTTTCCAAATCCCTCACCAGATATTCATGTGTTTTCTAAAAAACACGCTGAGATTGCTGACTACTTTGGTGCTAAATCCCACTTAATATACTCTCTTCAAAAAAATCCTAGGAGCGAAGCCTAATAAAAGGCTGAAACGTTTGTTCGGTCGCAAGACACACAATAAAAGCACAATTTTGATTTCAAGTTCTTGACAGTGCACTGATTTCTATGTTGTCTGGACTTTGAGTTTACTCAGTTCACTGGCACCTCAAAATATTTATTACAGTGTGCACGCCTAAAAATATTTTTTGGATTACCTGGGCCAAGGAGAAAATGAACTGGACTGTTCTCAGTGGTCCAAGGTTTTGTTTTCAGATGGAAGTAAATTTTGCATTTCATTTGGAAATCGCGGCCCGAGAGTCTGGAGGAAGAGTGGAGAGGCCACAATCCAAGCTGCTGAGGTCTAGTGTGAAGCCTCCACAATCAGTGATGGTTTGGGGAGCCATGTCATCTGCTGGTGTAGCTCCACTGTGTTTTATCAAGGCCAAAGTCAGTGCAGCCGTCTACCAGGAAATTTTACAGAACTTCATGCTTCCCTCTGCAGATAAGCTTTTTGGAGATGGAAATTTCATTTTCCATCAGAACTTGGCACCTGTCCACACTGCCAAAAGTACCGATACCTGGTTTACTAACTACAGTATCACTGTGCTTGATTGGTCAGCAAACTCACCTGACCTAAACCCCATAGAGAAACTGAGAGACACCAGAGCCAACAATGCAGACGAGCTGAAGGCGGCTATCAAAGCAACCTGGGCTTCCATAACACCTCAGCAGTGCCACAGGCTGATCGCCTCCATGCCACGCCGCATTGATGCAGTAATTCATGCAAAAGGAGCCCCGACCAAGTATTGAGGCATTTACTGTACAGACTCTTCAGTAGGCGCCAACATTTCTGAGTTTACAATCATTTTTTTTCAGTTGGTCTTCTATAACAGTCTAATTTTCTGAGATAATGACTTTTGGGTTTTCATTGGCTGTAAGCAATAATCATCAACATTAACAGAAATAAACACTTGAAATAGATCCCTCTGTGTGTAATGACTATATAATATATAGGAATAGATCCTTCTGTGTGTAATGACTCTATATAATATATAGGTATAGATCCCTCTGTGTGGAATGACTATATAATATATAGGAATAGATCCTTCTGTGAGTAATGACTATATAATATATAGGTATAGATCCCTCTGTGAGTAATGACTATATAATATATAGGTATAGATCCCTCTGTGTGTAATGACTCTATATAATATATAGGTATAGATCCCTCTGTGTGTAATGACTTCATATAATATATAGGAATAGATCCCTCTGTGTGTAATGACTCTATATAATATATAGGTATAGATCCCTCTGTGTGTAATGACTATATAATATATAGGAATAGATCCCTCTGTGTGTAATGACTCTATATAAGGTGTTTTCCTTTTTGTATTGAATTATTGAAATTAACTTTTTGAGGATATTCTAATTTATTGAGATGCACGTTTGTACACACACACACACACATATATAGTGCCTTGAGAAGTATTCATACCCCGTGAGCCTTTCCTCATTTTTTCATGTTACACCCACAAACTTAAGTGTATTTTATTGAGATTTTATGTGATATACCAACACAAAGTAGGAAGTATTTGTGAAGTGTAAAGGAAATGATATATGGTTTTCATTTAAATAAAAAAGATCTTAAAATTGAGACATGAATTTCTATTCGGCCCTCTTGAGTCAATACATTATAGGACACTTTTCACTGCAATTACTGCTGCAAGTCTTTTGGGGGATGTCTTTACACATCTAGAGGCTGAAATCTTTGCCCATATTTTTTTTTTTTTTTTTGCATAATAGCTCAGCGATATTGGCTGGAGATGTCTGTGAACAGCAATTTTCATGTCTTGTCACAGATATCAGTGGGATTTAGATCCTGACTGTGACTGAATATGCGTTGATCTAAACCATCTATTGTAGCTCTGGCAGTATGTTTAGGGTCGTTTGTCCTCCTGGAAGGAGAACATACTCCCCAGTCTCAAGTCTTTAGCAGCCTCTATCAGGTTTTTCTCCAGGATTGCCCTGTGTTTAGCTCTATTCATCTTCCCATCATTATTTAAAAAGAATCTGACACTCAAATTGCAATGAAAAGAGGATCTTTAATTTGTGGCTCAAGTGTCAAACGTGATATTTTGGTCTATTCTGACCTATGTGAAACCAACACAGAGGTATCTAGCTAGACAGAGCAAGTAGTATGAGCACTGATGGTGGTAGGGAGCAGGACGCTTGGTGTGATTTGCTGAAGAAAAGCCTTCCTAGAACATGATGCTGCTTCCACCATGTGTGACAGTGGGGATGGTGTTTTCTGGGTGATCTCGATTTAGTTTTCTGCCATACATGATGTTTTACATTTTAGCCCAAAAAGTTCTACTTTGATCTAACATCTCAGCTGACATCACATCAACAAAGCAGCTACTTATCCTCTGCTCTGTTCAGATGAAGTGTCGTGACTGTCGATGTCATGCTAATTGACTGCTGGCTCCTTGCTGCCTAACTGCGAGAAGCCAGCTGTCAATCAGCAATAGACTTGGGCATGTAACAGGTTCACTTTAATACTGATGTACCTTACACCCCACGAACCACAAAAAAACCCAAATGTGCATTGATGTTTTTATTTTTACCTGATGTCAGCATGAAACACTGATCTTCCACTATACCTTTTTTATTGCACATCAATGCATATTTCTGACATACAGAAGCAATGTACTCTGCACATTAGCCTTAGCTGTATGGGGACCTTGCTGACAAGCTGTATCTGAGCAGCAATCCTCTGGAGTTCTTACGGAGCACAGTTTCCTTATGATTATGTTTGCTAAGCAAATGCATTTTTACAGGAAGGCATTCACCTTAAATGCTTCTTCAATTGCTGTATTCAAGGTCAATTTGTTAATCAATTTTGTAATTTTTTTTCATCATATTCTCTTTTTACATTAAATTGTTTAAAAGGCTATGGATACCTTTTGACATGTAAAAAAAAATAATAAAAATGTAACATCATTAATTGCTCCTTTTCATTTAAAGGGAACCTGTCATCTACAAAACACTACTTACCTGCAGATATAGCGGTAAGATGTAGGTTAATAGTGTGTAACTGGAGCAGCAGCTACAGGTAGGAAATAAAAATCTATCTTCCCTGCAGCCGATTGCTTCCAGTCATCAGTTGGTACAGAGATCAGTTCCAGTTACCACTTGCTATACCGTGAGTGTGTTGTAATCCCTCCCTCTGCACCTTGAATGACAGTTTACTCTGCACATGTACACTGCAGATCTGGTTTACTATCAATGTGCAGGTGGAATAATGCTCATTGTCCAGTGAGTGGTGACTATTTCAGGGAGAATATAACATAATTTTCTCCCTGTATCTATGGCTCCATTTACCCTGCCAGTTTCATTAGCTCATATGTCAGCACAACCTCTACTCTTCAATCCTTTCCCATTCTTTCCTCTTTCATATTTTATCGTATTGAGATGATTGATACTTTCTACACTGTGGAAATGTGTAAGGCTAGGTGCGCACACTGCAGATTTGTTTCTCCAGTGAAAAATGCACTCTCTAGTAGAAAAACGCACCTCCCTGCGAAAAAAACGCACCACAAACGCATATGTTTTTACTGCGCTTTGGTGCGTTTTTACCGCATTTTTGCCCCTACATTTTTTTTTTGGGTGTATAAGCTGCAGCCAATACCACCGGGCTCTTATATACAGCATTCTAACATGCTGTATATAAGAGCCTAGGCCGGGGGTATAACATAAAAAAACACTTTATAATACTTACCTAATGGTTGCACGGTTGGCCATATGGGTGTCTCATGTGCCGGCGCCTACTCTTTCGGCCATCTTCATCCTCTTTCTGAAGCCTGTGTGCATGACGCGTCCTACGTCATACACACTTGCCGGTTCTGCGCAGGCGCACTACAATACTATGATCTTTCCCTGCTCAGAGCAGATCAAAGTGCACCTGCTCAGGACCTGAATGCCGGTGAGTGTGGATGACGTTGGACGCGTCATGCACCGCGGCTAGAGAAGAAGGAGAACAAAGATGGCCAAAAGAGGCGGCGCCGGATGGAGACGCCCATATGGCTAACCGCGCGACCGTTAGGTAATTATTATAAAGTGTTTTTTATGTTCTCACAGCGGCCTGGGCTCTTATATACCGCATTCTAACATGCTGTATATAAGAGCCCGGCGGTGGTGGCCGAAGCTTAGCTTACACGCCAAAAAAGTGGTGACAGGTTCCCTTTAACATTGTCAATGGCGAAACGCAGAAGTGATATGCTGCTGCTTTTTGCTGCAGAAAATTGGCAGCAAAACCTGTAAGGATAAAAGAAGCCACGTATGCACAGCATTTTGGAATTCTCATAGACTTTGCTGGGGAAGGACTGCATGAAGTTTATGGACACAAAACCGCACCAATTCTGCACCCAAAACCGCGGCAAAAAACGCAGTGTGTGCACAGGGCCTAAAACCTTTTCCCTCTCTTTGCTGCTATCATCTTGAACATTGAAAGACGACCGGAGTTTTGTCAAGTTTGTAAACTTTTTTTTCTTCTATAACATTCAGCCAGAAAAAAGACTTTAACCCTTTCATGCCAAAGCCTGTTTTCTGTTTATGTGGAAATAGTTGTGGAACGCAGATTAGTGGTAAAGTTAGGTTGAAATTGTTTACAGTGGAACCTTGGTTAACGAGAACAATCCGTTCTGGGCCTGTGCTTGTTAACCAAGTTACGGTACTCGTTCAGCAAAGCAAGATTTCCCATAGGAAATCATTACAATGCAGACAATTCGTTTCACAACTTGTTAAATGTCCCATCCTGGTCCCCTATTGTGTCATTCCACACAAGTACAAACGCACATATTTATTACTCTCGCCTTACCTTCCGTTCCCTCACCAGCCTCCTGGAACTTATAGTTTGCTCGTACTGGAGGTGTATCGGGTAACCATCGCGACCGATGCCGGACCTTCCGCTCCCAGCGCGCTGACGTCAAAGGCAGGAGCCGCTAACCACTGATTGGCCAGCACGCTGCCTTTCAGTAGCGGCTGACAGGGGAAGTTCCTCCCTCGTCGCGATGGTTACCCGATACATATCCTGTAGCGGAGAACTACAAGAACCATGAGGCCGGCGATGGAACGGAAGGTAAGGTGAGCATAATATGTGTACCTTCCGTTTCATCGCCGGCCTCATGGTTCTTGTAGTTCGCCGCTACTGGATGTGTATCGGCAAGCATTGCGACGAGGGAGGAACTCTTCCTGTCAGCTGCTACTCAAAGGCAGCGCGCTGGCCAATCAGAGGCGAGTGGCTCCTGCCTTTGACGTCAGTGCGCTGGGAGCGGAAGGTCCGGTCGCGATAGTTAAACGATACACATCCTGTATGGGCGAACTACAAGAACCAGGAGGCCGGCGAGGGAACGGAAGGTAAGGTGTGTGTGTGTGTGTGTGTGTGTGTGTGTGTGTGTGTGTGTGTGTGTGTGTGTGTGTGTGTGTGTGTGGACTGTAAGAGAAGAGTGGGTCAGAGCGCGGTGGATGTACGGAACCGGAAGTGTGTGCGGTGAGTATTTTGCTCGTACAGCAAAGCTTGCTCGGAAACAGTTACACATTTACAGTAAGCTTTGCTGGGTTACTCGTTAAGTGAGGTTCCACTGTATTTGTGAAACTATCAGAATTTTGGTAAAAATGTTGTAATTTTCAAACTTTTTTAATTTTTTTTTACCCTTAAACCAGACTTACTGTATGTCACACAAAATAGTTAAAGGGAACCTGTCATCAGGATTGACCCTTATAAGCTGCGGCCACCACCAGTAAGCTCTTATATATAACACTAGAAGGTGGCCCGATTCTACGCATCGGGTATTCTAGAATTTACGTATTGTGTAGTTCATGTATGATTTTTGTTATATATATAGATGTTGTTGTGTGTAGTTACCAAGTGTTTGTGTAGGGCGCTGTACATGTTCTGAGTGTCGCGGGGGGTGAGAGCGGTGTTGTATGTGTGTTGCGTGTGTTGCGTTGTTTGTGGAGCGCTGTGTGTCTGTAGCGTTGTGTGTGTGTGTGTGTTGTGCGGTTTGTGTGTGTGTGGTGTGTTTTGGGGGGAGGTATGTTTTGAGCAATGTGTGTGTTGTGCAGTATGTGCGTATATTTGTGTGTGCAGCGTTGTCTGTGTGTGTGGGTGTCTGTGTAGGGCGTTGTTTGTGATTCCTAGTGTGTGTGTGTTGTGCAGTGCGCGTGTGTGTGTGTGTTGGGGGGAGGTGTGCACCTCCCATCGTGCTCCATCCCCCATGCTGCGCACCCCCCATCGTGCTGCATCCCCCATGCTGCGCACTCCCAAACGTGCTCCATCCGCCATGCTGCGCACTCCCAAACGTGGTCCATCCGCCATGCTGCGCACTCCCAAACGTGCTCCATCCGCCATACTGCGCACTCCCCATCGTGCTGCATCCCCCATGCTGCGCACTCCCAAACGTGCTCCATCCGCCATGCTGCGCACTCCTCATCGTGCTCTATCCGCCATGCTGCACACTCCCAAACGTGCTCCATCCGCCATGCTGCGCACTCCCAAACGTGCTCCATCCGCCATGCTGCGCACCCCCTATCATGCTCCATCCGCAATGCTGCGCACTCCCAAACGTGCTCCACCCGCCATGCTGCGCACTCCCAAACGTGCTCCATCCGCCATGCTGCGCACTCCCAAACGTGCTCCATCCGCCATGCTGCGCACTCCCAAACGTGCTCCATCCGCCATGCTGCGCACTCCCAAACGTGCTCCATCCGCCATGCTGCGCACTCCCAAACGTGCTCCATCCGCTATACTGCGCACTCCCCATCGTGCACCATCCGGCATGCTGCGCACTCCCAAACGTGCTCCATCCGCCATGCTGCGCACTCCCAAACGTGCTCCATCCGCCATGCTGCGCACTTCCAAACGTGCTCCATCCGCCATGCTGCGCACTCCCAAACGTGCTCCATCCGCCATGCTGCGCGCTCCCAAACGTGGTCCATCCGCCATGCTGCGCACTCCCAAACGTGCTCCATCCGCCATGCTGCGCACTCCGAAACGTGCTCCATCCGCCATACTGCGCACTCCCAAACGTGCTCCATCCGCCATACTGCGCACTCCCCATCGTGCTCTATCCGCCATGCTGCACACTCCCAAACGTGCTCCATCCGCCATGCTGCGCACTCCCAAACGTGCTCCATCCGCCATGCTGCGCACCCCCTATCATGCTCCATCCGCCATGCTGCGCACTCCCAAACGTGCTCCACCCGCCATGCTGCGCACTCCCAAACGTGCTCCATCCGCCATGCTGCGCACTCCCAAACGTGCTCCATCCGCCATGCTGCGCACTCCCAAACGTGGTCCATCCGCCATGCTGCGCACTCCCAAACGTGCTCCATCCGCCATGCTGCGCACTCCCAAACGTGCTCCATCCGCCATACTGCGCACTCCCCATCGTGCACCATCCGGCATGCTGCGCACTCCCAAACGTGCTCCATCCGCCATGCTGCGCACTCCCAAACGTGCTCCATCCGCCATGCTGCGCACTTCCAAACGTGCTCCATCCGCCATGCTGCGCACTCCCAAACGTGCTCCATCCGCCATGCTGCGCGCTCCCAAACGTGGTCCATCCGCCATGCTGCGCACTCCCAAACGTGCTCCATCCGCCATGCTGCGCACTCCGAAACGTGCTCCATCCGCCATACTGCGCACTCCCAAACGTGCTCCATCCGCCATACTGCGCACTCCCCATCGTGCACCATCCGGCATGCTGCGCACTCCCAAACATGCTCCATCCGTTATGCTGCGCACTCCCAAACGTGCTCCATCCGTCATGCTGCGCACTCCCAAACGTGCTCCATCCGCCATGCTGCGCACTCCCAAACGTGCTCCATCCGCCATGCTGCGCACCCCTCATCATGCTCCATCCGCTTAGGAGTGCGCAGCATGCCGGATGGTGCACGATGGGGAGTGCGCAGTATGGCGGATGGAGCACGTTTGGGAGTGCGCAGCATGGCGGATGGAGCACGTTTGGGAGTGCGCAGCATGGCGGATGGACCACGTTTGGGAGTGCGCAGCATGGCGGATGGACCACGTTTGGGAGTGCGCAGCATGGCGGATGGACTACGTTTGGGAGTGCGCAGCATGGGGGATGCAGCACGATGGGGAGTGCGCAGTATGGCGGATGGAGCACGTTTGCTCAGCCTCTCTCCTTCCAGCCTCCCTCAGCATCAGCCCCCCCCTCCCAGCCTTCCCCAAGATCAGCCTCTCTGCTCCCAGCCTCCTCCAGCACGCCGTGCTCCTCTGCCGACACTCACCCACACCCGATCGCATCCACTCACCCACACAACCGATCGCATCCACTCACCCACACAACCGATCGCATCCACTCACACACACAACCGATCGCATCCACTCACACACACAACCGATCGCATCCACTCACACACACACCCGATCGCATACACTCACACACACAGACACTGACGATATTGCACATACGCGCTGATACTCACAACATCCGGGGATATCACATGCTTCTGGCCATGTGATCCTCCGTCAGGTCCTGGAAGCTCACAGCACAATATCGCCGCCGAGAAGCAAGCGATATCCCAGGATGTTGTGAGTATGTGGATGCGATGTGATGTGTGTATGTGAGTGAGTGTGATCTGATTTGTGTGTGTGTGTGTGCTGTTATGTTATGTATGTTCTGCAGCTGCAGGACCTTGATGTGTGGATGCGATGTGATGTGTGTGTGAGGTGTGTGTGAGAGTGAGTGTGAGCCGGTGTACGCTGGTAACTATGATACACATCGGGTAACTAAGGGACCTTAGTTACCCGATGTGTATAATGGTTACCAGCTTTCACGGCCTGCGTTAAGATCCCAGCATCGCAAGGTTATGTCTGGCGCTGCCGGGATCCTGACGGAGCCGGTGTAGAAGCAAGCGATATCCCAGCATGTTGTGATGTGTGGATGTGATGTGTGGATGTGATGTGTGGATGTGATGTGTGAGGTGTGTGTGAGAGTGAGTGTGATCTGATGTGTGTGTGTGTGTGTGTGTGTACTCACCTGGGAATCGGAGCCCCGTGTCAGTTGGGCCACAGCGAGCGTGCATTGCGTGAGGGGGGCGGGGCCTGCAGAGAGCCGGGGCGAGAGGCCAATCCGTGTGGGGGGGCGGGGCCATGGCGAGCCCAGCGGCCAATCAGCTTTGTGTCACCGTAAGGACACAATTTCGGAGCATGACAGACAGACAGACAGATAGACAGACAGACAGACAGACAGAATAAGGCAATTATATATATAGATTCTAGAGTACTGTATATAAATGTCCAGGCAGCTGTGTATAATGTAAAAAAGAGCTTTTATTATACTCACTGGGGGGTGGGGGGGGTGGAACTGGTCTGATGGGCACCGCTGGTGTCGGTTTGGTTCCTCCTTTCTTCCTTCCATCGCCGTCCTCCTTCATAGCTCTATGTGGATGACGAGTCCTATGTCATCTACACAGAGACCTCCATCACGCTGCTGCACATGCGCACTTCTCTCTGCCCTACTGAGGGCAGAGCAAAGTACTGTAATGCGCAGTCAAAGACTGCATGCACACTACAATACCTTGATTTGTCCTCCGCAGAGCAGAGAGAAGTGCGCATTCACACAGGAGTGCAATGTGAATGACAGGTCACGTCATTTACTTGGATCTGGGAAGGAGGATGGCGACTGCACAGGATAGAGGATTTACCCAACCCGAGACCAGCATCACCTAATGGACCCGACCGCCCCACAGGTGAGTATAATAAAGGACTTTCTTACATTATACACCACGGCCTGGGCACTTATATACAGCATTCTACCTCTCATTCACTGGTGCTGGCCACAGGTTATAAGGGAAAATCCTGGTGACAGGTTCTCTTTTAAAAATAATATTTCCAATCGCTGCTTGGAGAAAAATTAGGAGGAAATTAAAGTTATCCTGGCTAATCTCCAAGCATCTGCCACTATGGGGGAACCCCACCATCCTGACTCTGGGGGAGAACAGCTTGTTCCAAGAATGGAGAGGAAAAGGGATACAAAAGGTGTCGCAATTGTTACGCAAGAAAATAGATGGCTGAGACAGGAGGAGATAGTGGACAGGTTTGCGCTGAGGAGCCATCAGGTGTTACAATTCGGGCAAATAAAGGGGTCGGTAATGTGTTCACTGACTCGGGTGGAGGAAGAGACGTGTAATAATGTCAGGGATGACTTTCTTCTCCCTATGGGAGAAAAACCAACTATAACGACATTATATAAAATGTTCAAAATGATTTTTATATAAAATGAACCAGACTAAATTTTTGCAAGTTGGGTGCGACAACTGAGAGGGCCAGGCATGGAGATAGGAGGGAAAATTCTAAGTGGTTGGGGGGTGTTAAGGAAAAACATTCTAAGCGAGGTATGGAGGGACTCGCAGTTTCGGATCATGCACAGGGCTATTATAGCTTTTAATATTCCAATATCGGCCACTATGCGGGAGCGTAAAATCCATTGCCCAAAATGTAAGCTTAGAGATACAGATCTTTTCCATGGCCTTTGGGACTGCCCAACAGTAAGGGTTCTCTGGGCAAATATAAGGCGAATGATGGACAGATTATGGGAAAAAAAATATTCATCTAAACCCCCTTATGTACCTGTAACACTAATATACTTGGTGATGGTGAGAGGCTTGCAGAGCCAGAGGGAGGTGGAGTTAAACGAACCATACTAAAACATTGGCTAGATGACTTAAGGGGGCTTTACACGCAGCGATGTCGCTCGTGAAAGCACCCGCCCCCGTCATTTGTGCGTCATGGACAAATCGCTGCCCGTGGCGCACAAAATCGCTAGTACCAGTCACATGGACTTACCTTCCTAGCGACGTCGCTGTGGCCGGCGAACAGCCTCTTTTCTAAGGGGGCGGTTCGTGCGACATCACACGTCAGGCGTCCAATAGAAGCGGAGTGGCGGAGAGCAGCCACATGGAAGTCATCCCCACCTCGTTGCCGGAGGACGCAGGTACAGTGTTGTTAATCATTCCTGGGGTGTCACACGTAGCGATGTGTGCTGCCTCAGGAACGATTAACAACCTGCGTCCTGCACGAGCAACGGCATTTGGGAAATGGACGACGTGTCAACAATCAATGATTTCGTGAGTTTTTAGCATCGATAGCGGTCGCTCATAGTTGTCACATGCAATGACGTCGCTAACGAGGCCGGATGTGCGTCACGAATTCCGTGACCCCAACGACATCTCGTTAGCGTTGTCGTTGCGTATAATGGGGCCTTTACTTCCTGGGATTGGTGAGATCATTGGGCAGCTTTAAAGCCCTAATCAGCCTAGATTGGCGGGAGGCAAAATGCAGTAAGGAACAAGGAATTAAGGCATTTATAATAAAGTGGAAGGCATTTTTGTTGCGCCACCACACCGAGGCAGAAATAATCAACTACATGACACCCTTCAGATCAATGACATGGTATTTACTGGAGGACATAAGTGGCACACCGGGAAAGCTGAAAGTACCCGAGAACAACTAGAGGGTGGGCGATACAGTAAAAAAGGTAATATGAATCAGAATCAGTAATCTTGAAGGTACAGTGGACCGCTTCTGTAGTGAGAGAAAGATCTAGCTGCGCGAGTTGAGGGGTGGGCTAGGGTAGGTCAAGACTTTATGTAGTTTGGAGAGAGGCAATATAAAGGAGCAATGTTAGTATGATCTTGTAGTATATGTAAAACAATAAAAATTATTGGGAAAAAAAATAACATTTCCCACATGACTACTTTACATAAGCACCATTTATGATACTTTTTTTTTTGGTCATATATTATAAGGGTTAAATGTTTATCAGTTTTGAGGGGAAAATGTAACCCTGTACTTTAGTTATACACCAAAAAACCTGCTTACATTAAAATCAATGGAGCTGGGAACTGATCGGTTATTATAGACTATTATTATGGACGGAGGGACACACACACACACACACACACACACACACACACACACACAAAGAAACGGTTTGGATGTTGAGGTAATATATTGCCTGTTTTGATAGGCCACCTGATAAATATCCAAGGTAACTATGTGACTGTGTCCTTCCCCAAACCCTCGGCCTTCTTTCATGTACTCTATGCCATATAGGGTCATGTAGGTTGTTTGGCTGTCTTTCTTCTCCTCTGCAGGGGGCTTCCGTAATACACCATCCCTGGAGACTGTGTTCTAGAAACTTCTTTATAACTAGGAGCTACAAGTATCAAATGTCCAGGGAGGTGTGCCCTTCTGCCCACCTAAGAGGCTGATTCCAGGAGAGGAGAACAATGAGACCCATGTTAGGTTAGTTGGATCTCGGCAGGAGAAGGACTAGGATCTATAGCTGAGGCTAGATCCTAGTGCCTGTGTATGGACTGTTACAGATTGGAGAACAGTGGCCATGTGGGATTGTGTTTTGTTGTTCACCCTGTTGGACTCCAGGAACTCATATAAGGACCATTGCCATATTTTCCCTGGCGTCGGAATACCGGGAGGCGCCCCAGATCTGTTTTGTTGTTGACTCCTTGCAGACTTTAAGGATTTATATTCATGTTTGGTGCTTTTATCTTTGTAGTTCCAATAAAGCCCTTTGGATTGTTCCTCGGCCTGGCGTCCTTTACTGCTCTGTCGTATACCCCGTCACAGCCTATAGCAACCAATCACAGCTCTGCTTCTCTTTTATTGAAGGTCAAGGAGCTCTGATTGGTTGCTATATGCAACAAAGAACATTTTTAGTTTAAGACAGCTTACAGTTAGGTGCAGAAATATTTGGAAAGTGACAAGTTTTGTTATTTTAGCTGTTTACAAAAACATGTTCAGAAATAAAATTATATATATAATATGGGCTGAAAGTGCACACTCGCAGCTGCAATATGAGAGTCTTCACATCCAAATCGGAGAAAGGGTTTAGGAATCATAGCTCTGTAATGCATAGCCTCCTCTTTTTCAAGGGACCAAAAGTAATTGGACAAGGGACTCTAAGGGCTGCAATTAACTCTGAAGGCGTCTCCCTCGTTAACCTGTAATCAATGAAGTAGTTAAAAGGTCTGGGGTTGATTGCAGGTGTGTGGTTTTGCATTTGGAAGCTGTTGCTGTGACCAGACAACATGCGGTCTAAGGAACTCTCAATTGAGGTGAAGCAGAACATCCTGAGGCTGAAAAAAAAGAAAAAATCCATCAGAGAGATAGCAGACATGCTTGGAGTAGCAAAATCAACAGTCGGGTACATTCTGAGAAAAAAGGAATTGACTGGTGAGCTTGGGAACTCAAAAAGGCCTGGGCGTCCACGGATGACAACAGTGGTGGATGATCGCCGCATACTTTCTTTGGTGAAGAAGAACCCGTTCACAACATCAACTGAAGTCCAGAACACTCTCAGTGAAGTAGGTGTATATGTCTCTAAGTCAACAGTAAAGAGAAGACTCCATGACAGTAACTACAAAGGGTTCACATCTAGATGCAAACCATTCATCAATTCCAAAAATAGACAGGCCAGAGTTAAATTTGCTGAAAAACACCTCATTAAGCCAGCTCAGTTCTGGAAAAGTATTCTATGGACAGATGAGACAAAGATCAACCTGTACCAGAATGATGGGAAGAAAAAAGTTTGGAGAAGAAAGGGAACGGCACATGATCCAAGGCACACCACATCCTCTGTAAAACATGGTGGAGGCAACGTGATGGCATGGGCATGCATGGCTTTCAATGGCACTGGGTCACTTGTGTTTATTGATGACATAACAGCAGACAAGAGTAGCCGGATGAATTCTGAAGTGTACCGGGATATACTTTCAGCCCAGATTCAGCCAAATGCCGCAAAGTTGATCGGACGGCGCTTCATAGTACAGATGGACAATGACCCCAAGCATACAGCCAAAGCTACCCAATAGTTCATGAGTGCAAAAAAGTGGAACATTCTGCAATGGCCAAGTCAATCACCAGATCTTAACCCAATTGAGCATGCATTTCACTTTTCATTCATTTGGTTTATTTGTCCAATTACTTTTGACCTCCTAAAATGTGGAGTGTTTGTAAAGAAATGTGTAAAATTCCTACAATTTCTATCAGATATTTTTGTTCAAACCTTCAAATTAAACGTTACAATCTGCACTTGAATTCTGTTGTAGAGGTTTCATTTCAAATCCAATGTGGTGGCATGCAGAGCCCAACTCGCGAAAATTGTGTCACTGTCCAAATATTTCTGAACCTAACTGTATGTGTTAATATGATTTTGGTGGTGAGAGTGGGAGTGGTAGAGAGAGAAAGAGGGACAGTAGGAGAGAGACTTAAAGGGGCTCTACACGCAACGACCTCGCTAACGAGATGTCGTTGGGGTTACGGAATTCGTGATGCACATCTGGCCTAGTTAGCGACGTCGTTGCGTGTGAAACGTACGAACGACCGCTAACTATCAAAAAAACTCACCTAATCATTGATCGTTGAAACGTCGTTCTAATCCCAAATATCATTGGTGTTGCAGGATGCAGGTTGTTTGTCGTCCCTGAGGCAGCGCACACCGCTACGTGTGACACCCCAGGAATGACGAACAACGCCGTACCTGCGTCCTCCGGCAACCAGGTGGGCGTCACTTTCTTTCGGCTGCTCTCCACCCCTCCGCTTCTATTAGACGGCTGCCGTGGGACGTCGCTGTGATGCCGAACAAAGCGCCCCCTTAGAAAGGAGGCGGTTCGCCGGCCATAGCGACGTCGCTTGGCAGGTAAGTACGTGTGACTGGTCCGAGCGATCTTGTACGCCACGGGCAGCAATTTGCCCGTGACGCACAACCAATGGGGGTGGGTGCTTTCACCACGAACATCACTGCGTTCTGCAACACCAACGATATTTGGGATTAGAACGACGTGTCAATGATCAACGATTAGGTGAGTATTTTTGATTGTTAGTGGTCGTTCGTACTTTTCACACGTAACAACGTCGCTGACGAGGCCGGATGTGCGTCACGAATTCCGTGACTCCAACAACATCTCGTTAGCGATGTCGCTGCGTATAAAGCAGCCTTCAGTTACTATCCCGGGCAGCGCCTGGCTCTACTGCTATTCTGCTATAAAGCTACTAGTAAATGAGGCTGACGTAAGTTGCTGTAGGTCGTCTAAAAAGACAGTGGATATTTGGTACATGTCTGATAGATTTGTTTATTTTTTAGGGTAGAAGCCCGTAGCACAACATAACTGGTTCTCTACTGCTCCATCGTGTGCTGGGTTAATCCACTTTATATTTAAAGCACTCTGTCCTGTCATTTGTGGCTATACAAGCAGCAGGGGGTGAGGAGCTTTACATAATCAACTTTGACGAGGTCTACAATCCAGCAATCAGAAAAATGTATGTTTTTGTATTGAGGAGCTAGTTATCGCTTGTGCGTGTCTAATTGGTCCTTGTGTAGCGTGCACTTGACTTTAAGGTTTATGGTGGCTGGCTGGCAGTGTGCGTTCCTCAATCCTGGCATGAATTAGTTGTCATTAATGACCACACATAATAACGAAGCTGGTGACTGATTATAAAGTGGCTCCCCGCCTGGTGTCTACATTTTTTTTTTTTTTTTAAACATTTTTTTTTCTATAAATTTTTAATTCAGTAATCCCTGCTATTAGTAAAGTTTTACCTTAAGATGGCCTCAGAGAGCTACGTGCCAATTCTGCCACCAGGGACCGTTTCCTGACGGATGCCGGTTTTATTGTTCAGGCTTGGTGGCTTTCATGACATTGAGGTTTTTTCGGACCCGCAGAGCTTTGTGCCAAAGCAGCTGGCTGCATAACTTCATTCATTGTCATTGAATACAGCATCTGTCTATCCAGATTTCTGAAGCAGGATCTGCCACTGAAGTCTTCCCCACTATAGGTTTTTATGTTCTATTTCAGAGCGCCCGTGCTGCGTAAGTTATACATTCACGTTTGCTATATAAAAAGAGAGAACCAGATTCCTCTTCTGAACATCCCTTCTATTTTTACTCTTTTTCACCCATAACAAAAGGAAGCATATTAAACATAAATCTTATTTTTTAATGTGACTATAGATGTAAAAGGGAACAGTCAGAAGTGGGAAAAGAAGTGCCGATGCCTTTGAACATTGGGGTTATTGGTAAAGAGGGGTCAGCTCTCTTGACCTGTTTGCTATACTGTATAGTACATGTATTACCCATGAGAGAACTCTGGAGTTAATAAAACTCTGCATTATGATGCTGTTTTATTCTATCTCCTGCAAAAGGGGGAATATAGGGACAACTGAATGTTATCATTCCTATTGTCAATAGGGTATTTGCGTAGACTTGTACGTAAAATTTAAAAAAAGCTGCATTGCAACATCATTTTAACAGGTAACAAGCAACTAGACGCACAATGTGTTGGGCTTAAAGAGATTGTCCATAAAAAAAAAAAAGCTATCAACTATCATTAGGATAGGTGATCACTTGTTCATCGTCGCGAGTCTACCCACTTAACCTTAACTAATCGGCAGAGCGTGCCACTTTTAACCTCATTTAGAATAGAGCAGCAGTGCACATGCTTAACTGCTGCGTCCTTCATTGCCTATGGGGGCTATCAAAAAGGATGTAGTTTTTTATAGCAGCCCCATAGGGTGCAGTTTGTAAAATGGGGTCACTTGTGGGGGATTGCTGTTGTTCTGACATCTTAGTGGGGCATGGCACCCACAAACCATTCTAGCCAAATCTGCACTCCAATATGGCACTCCTTCCCTTCTGAGCTTTGCACTGTGCATGAAAAGTAGTTTCTGATCACATATGAGGTATTGCTGTCTCAGGAGAAATTGCGTAATAAATTTGGTGGTCCATTTTCTCATGTTACCCTTGAAAAAAATTAAACATTTGTGCCTTCAGCATCATTTTTGTTGAAAAGTAAGATTTCATTTTGGCCTAAAACACACTTCCGCAAAAAAAAAACGTCCGCGTGACACGGTCCGTTTTTCGGGTCCGTGTTCCGTTTATTTGGGACGTTTATCCGGTACGTATGGCATCCGTGTGATGGCGTATGCGAGCCGTGTGTACGTGTAAAATGTCCGTGTTTGTGTACGTGGAATGTCCGTGTGGAATGTCCGTTTGTGTGTTGCACAATGTCGTTGATACATGTCGGCTGACAGCAGACAGAGTTGCGCGATGAGAATGAACTCGGGTGAACTTCACCCGACTTCATTGTCATGCCGCGGCTCTGTCTGTGTGCCGCGTACTGATTAGCGGTCACCTGTGAAGGATTCACCAGTGACCGCTAATCCCCCGAGTGAATGAAGTGAGCGGTCCTCTCTCATACTTACCGCTCCCCGATCACCGGCGCAGCGAGGAACAGCTGTGCAGAGAATACGCGGCAACAATTACTTTGAATATGCCGGACGCTCATTAATCAATGTCGTGTTCCCTGCTTTCCCCACCCACAGATGCCTATGATTGGTTGCAGTCAGACACGTCCCCCACGCTGAGTGACAGCTGTCTCACTGCACCCAATCACAGAGCCGGTGGGCGGGTCTATACTGTGCAGTAAAATAAATAAATAAATAATTAAAAAAAACGGCGTGCGGTCCCCCCAATTTTAATACCAGCCAGATAAATCCATACACTTTTTTTTTTCTTTTTTTTTTTTTTTTCCCTTCCTCATTGCTTTAGTTCCTGTGAAGGACTTGAAGGGTTAATACACTTGTTGGATGTGGTTTTGAGCAATTTGAGGCCTCTCAAAGTCACTTCAGATATGATGTGGTCCCTAAAAAAAAAAATGGTTTTGTAAATTTTGTTAGAAAAATGAGAAATTGCTGATACACTTTTTAACCCTTTTTAACTTCCTGATAGTGATGGGTGAACTCTCAGATATCCGGGATAGACTGAGCCGTGTGATGAGCGGTGACGTCACTCAGGTTATTTGCGGTGACAGCTGTAGGTTCACACGGTCCTTCACCTGCAGGTAACTTGATCTCAGGTGACCTCATTAAACTCATTGATTTAAGTAAGGTCACTGAGTTCACAGGCCTGCATCTCCTGGCAGAAAATGGCTGCTTTTTGCCAAGAGATGCAGATTTGGTGCTGAAATTTTTACACCATAATCCTGCATCCAATCTACAACTTCTGGCAAAAAAAAGTCGCATCACTACCGCATCATACCGCATGTGGTTTTGATGTGGTTTTTTTTTTACCAGGATTTGTAGATTGAGTGCATGAATATGGTGTAAAAAAAATGTAATCACCAAATTTTGCATCTATTCGCCCAATTAAAACCATTTCAGTGTAGTTTTCTGCCAGGAGGTACAAATTAGGTGCTGAAATGTCTGCACCTCATGGCAGAAAACCGCTTCGTCGTAAAAACTGTTTCTTTGCATTTTGGTGCCAAGAAATACAAATTTGGTGATTTTACATTTTTACACAATATCCCTGCTCTCAATCTACACCTCCTGGAAAAAAAAAAATTGCATGCAGTAGTGGATGCGCTTTTTTGCCAGGAGGTGCAGATTGGGTGCAGAAATATGCTATTGAAATTTCAGCACCAAATCTGTCAGTATGACAAGGCCATGTTTTGCTTGGGATGGCAATACATAGAATAAAAGCAAACTAGTGCCAGACCCGGATTCTCAAGGAATTCCGGCTAATGATCCGGCACTTGGGAAATAAAAAAAAGAAAAACAAAAAGAAAATAGGAATGAAGGAAGCAAGCGCTTCATACTTACGAAGGCTCCAGCACGACTGTTTGGGCTTGTGCGCACGTTGCGTCGTGTCACTGCAGAAATTTCTGCAGGGATTTGACAGCTCTTGTGCGATTCAAATCACTGCAGAAACACTGCGTCATGGATGCAGTTTTTCTGCAGAAAAATATGCCGATTTCATGCGCTCGGGATGCTACCTCTCCCCTAGACAGAGTGGGTAACAGAGAGTAATAGAGGAAGGGTCTAAAATCTGCGCCAAGGACTCAATGGATCCAATGAAGAGATTAATGCTACGCGTTTCAGGAGTCGCAGCTCCCTTCAGGACAACAGGCAGTAAAACATCAAATCCTGAAGAAGGGAGCTGCGACTCCTGAAACGCGTAGACCTGTGCATGATATTAAAAGAAGCATTAATCTCTTTATTGGATCCATTGAGTCCTTGGCGCGGATTTTAGACCCTTCCTCTATTACTCTCTGTTATCAGCTTTCCTTGGGGCTGCTGCCTGGACTCGGATTCTTACATGATTATATAGTGGTTGTGACTGGCACAACCATCAGAGGTGAGTGTGATACTCCTTTTTACCCCCTTCCATTTTTGGGGTAAGACCCTATTGCGCTTTGTTTTTCCACAGTTTCCTATCCTAGACAGAGTGGGAGCAGCATCCAAAGCGCACGGAATAATTGACATGCTGCATTGATTGACACTGCACGCAGTGATTTTGTCAAATTTTTGACATTCAAATCGTTGCGTTCAAAAAAGCATTGTGTGAACGGATTATGCACAATCTTCATAGATTATGCTGGGGATGCAGGACGCATGCGCTTACGCTGCAGTGCTAAATGCTGCGTAAATGCATGAAATTACACAACGTGCGCACAAGCCCTAACTGCCTCCAGGCCGCTCATTCTTCTTCTGGGTCCGCTCATTATTGTTCATCCATATGCACTGTTTTCCCTGCCCACGAGCGTCCCGGCATCTGTTTGGTTGCAGGAAGATGCTCCTCCAGCCTGTGTGACAGTGTCTGACTGCAACCGCTCTGTCTGCGGGTCACTATCGTGGTGTAAAAATAAATAAACAATTGGTGAAGGGTCCCCCGTATTATGATAATCAGCACAGACAAAGCCCACGGCTTCAGGCTGCAGCCCCCAGCTGTGTGCTTATCTTGACTGTGTATCAAAATAAGACGTAAGGCCCCGTCACACTAAGCAACATCGCTAGCAACATCGCTGCTAACGAACAACTTTTGTGACGTTGCTAGCGATGTTGCTGTGTTTGACATCCAGCAACAACCTGGCCCCTGCTGTGAGGTCGTTGGTTGTTGCTGAATGTCCTGGGCCATTTTTTAGTTGTTGCTGTCCCGCTGTGAAGCACAGATCGCTGTGTGTGACAGCGAGACAGCAACAACTAAATGTGCAGGCAGCAGGAGCCGGCTTCTGCGGAGGCTGGTAACCAATGTAAACATCGGGTAACCAAGAAGCCCTGTCCTTGGTTACCCGATATTTACCTTTGTTACCAGCCTCCGCCGCTCTCACTGCCTGTGCTGCCGGCTCCTGCTCTGTGCACATGTAGCTGCAGCACACATCGGGTTAATTAACCCGATGTGTGCTGTAACTAGGAGAGCAAGGAGCCAGCGCTAAGCATTGTGCGCTGCTCCCTGCTCTGTGCACATTTAGCTGCAGCACACATCGGGTAATTAACCCGATGTGTTCTGTAGCTAGGAGAGCAGGGAGCCAGCGCTAAGCATTGTGCGCTGCTCCCTGCTCTCTGCACGTGTAGCTCCGTGCAGTGGTAACCAAGGTAAATATCGGGTTGGTTACCCGATATTTACCTTAGTTACCAAGCGCAGCATCTTCCACGCGGCGCTGGGGGCTGGTCACTGGTTGCTGGTGAGCGCACCAGCAACTTGTGTAGCGACGCTCCAGCGATCCCTGCCAGGTCAGGTTGCTGGTGGGATCGCTGGAGCGTCGCAGTGTGACATCTCACCAGCAACCTCCTAGCAACTTACCAGCGATCCCTATCGTTGTTGGGATCGCTGGTAAGTTGCTTAGTGTGACGGTACCTTTAGGGGCCCTTTGCACACTACGACATCGCAGGTGCGATGTCGGTGGGATCAAATCGAAAGTGACGCACTTCCGGCGTCGCTCTCGACATCGTAGTGTGTAAATCGTTTTAACTACGATTACCGAGCGCAAAAGCGCCGGTATCGTATGATCGATGTAGTGTCGGTCATTTTCATTATTTTGGCTGCAGCGACTGTACGATGTTGTTCCTCGTTCCTGCGGCAGCACACATTGCTGTGTATGAAGTCACAGGAGCGAAGGAAAGAGGTGGGCGGGATGTTTACGTCCCGCTCATCTCCGCCCCTCCGCTTCTATTAGCCGCCTGCCGTGTGACGTCGCTGTGACGCCACACAACCCACCCCCTTAGGAAGGAGGCGGGTCGCCGGCCAGAGCGACGTCGCAGGACAGGTAAGTGCATGTAAAGCTGCCGTAGCGATAATATTCGCTATCACAAGATATCGCAGCTGCGACTGGGGGCGGGTACTATCGCACTCTGAGTCGCAGCATCGGCTTGCAATGTCGTAGTGTGCAAAGGGCACCTTAAGGCTGCTTTACACGCAGCAACATCGCTAGCGATGTTGCTGGTAAAAGCACCCGCCCCCGTCTGTGCGTCACGGGCAAATCGCCGCCCGTGGCGCACAACATCGCTAGGACCCGTCACACGGACTTCCTTCCCTGCGACATCGCTGTGGCATCGTCCAATAGAAGTGGAGGGGCGGAGAGCAGCCGAAAGAAATTGACACCCACCTCGTTGCCGGAGGACGCATGTACGGTGCTGTTAGTCGTTCCTGCGGTGTCACACGTAGCGATGTGCGCTGCCTCAGGAACGACGAACAACCTGCGTCCTGCAACAGCAACGATATTTGGGATTAGAACGACGTGTCAACGATCAACGATTAGGTGAGTAATTTTGATCGTTAGCGGTCGTTCGTACGTTTCACATGCAAAGACGTCGCTAACAAGGCCGGATGTGCGTCACGAATTCCGTGACCCCCAACGACAGCTCGTTGGTGATGTCGTTGCTTGTAAAGCCCCCTTAACTGTCAGTAGCACCTTGAGAAATATATTTACTTATAAAATTGGTGACCTGTTCAATACTTATTTCACCCACTGTGTGTGTGTGTGTGTGTGTGTGTGTGTGTGTGTGTGTGTATGCAGAGTTATGGACCTAAAAAGGAAATTTTAGCGAACGGATGCAGGATCTACTTTTTAAGCATACAGCAAATCATATCAAAGGGCATAGTTTGACCCCCTGGCCATCAGCTGGGGAGTAGCAGACCTTTTTGGCTGCTTATCTGGGAAGGCATAGGATCACGTGAAAATCGTGGCCAAACCATTTACCTAGTAAAAGTGGATGCCGGATGGTTTAGATGCCAGTTGGCAGCTCTTCATAACTAGAATACTCAGCAGCACATTTATAGTATATATAATTTATATACTTTCAGCCAAAGTAATGTTTATTCAGGGTTTCCACCAAAGACTGGATTTGTAGCTAATGTGGTAATTGTTTGCTCTTTTATATCAGCAGGAAATTATGGCAATTATACAAACCCATGTTGAAATCAACGTCTACGTTCAATAGATAAACAGTGAATTACTGTGTTACATACTTCACTTGTTCAACTGATTGCACTTTTCTGTCGTTCCCAAACGTTTCACACAGTAGGGAAGACAAACTTTTTGTAACTTCTCTGAGATGCTGCGCTAAACATTCCTACATCCAAGTCAGAATATAGTGATAGACGACGTTTTGTAGGTGTAACGTTGTTCTAGGGTACCCCGATAGTAATAACATTGCAAACTACTGATCTATAATGTAGACAATAAATTCTAAAAATACTATTGCTATGCTAAAAGACAACACCCATCCATATACCTTACTGGTGGATTCAGACAGAAAAGGGCCTTTGTGCAAGAACAGTATATGGGCCCTTTTCAGTCCAATAACGCATCAAAATTCACAATGTAACTTGTTTTGGAAGTAGAAATGGGCCCCCTAACCTCTTGGGCCCCTGTGCGGTGGCACCAATGATATGTTCGCCCCTGATATACCCTGTAGGAGCTGCCAAATTCTGGTAGACTTGAGTGAATCTTTTATTACAAGAACCGCTCTTAGGGGTACTTTGCACGTTGCGACATCGCTACTGTGATATCGTCGGGGTCAAATCGAAAGTGACGCACATCCGGCGCCGGTAACTACGTCGCAACGTGTAAAGCCTAGATGCGCCGATAAACGATCGCAAAAGCGTCGTAAATCGGTGATCTGTGTAGCGTCGGTCCTTTCCATAATGTCGGGACGACCGCTGTTACGATGTTGTTCCTCGTTCCTGCGGCAGCACACATCACTGTGTGTGAAGCCGTAGGAGCGAGGAACATCTCCTTACCTGCGTCCACCGGCTATGTGGAAGGAAGGAGGTGGGCGGGATGTTTACGTCCCGCTCATCTCCGCCCCTCCACTTCTATTGGCCGACTGCCGTGTGACGTCGCTATGATGCCGCACGACCCCGCCCCCTTAGGAAGGAGGCAGTTGGCCGGCCAGAGCGATGACGCAGGGCAGGTAAGTGCGTGTGAAGCTGCCGTAGCGATAATGTTCGCTACGGCAGCTATCACAAGATATCGCATGTGCGACGGGGGCTGGTGCTATCGTGCTCGGCAGCGTGCAAAGTACCCCTTACTCTAAATGGCTTACATTTTTTATCACGTTTTTGTCTCTTTTTGGAATGTAATGCTTTAAATAAAGCTGCTTTTTTTTTTATATATATAATATATATATATATATATATATATATATATATATATATATATATATATATATATACATACAATGTATATATATACAATGTATATGTATGTATGTATATATGTGTGTGTGTGTGTGTGTGTGTGTGTGTGTGTGTGTGTGTGTGTGTGTATATACAGTCAGGGCCAGAAATATTTGGACAGTGACGCAAGTTTTGTTATTTTAGCTGTTTACAAAAACATGTTCAGAAATACAATTATATATATAATATGGGCTGAAAGTGCACACTCCCAGCTGCAATATGAGAGTTTTCACATCCAAATCGGAGAAAGGGTTTAGGAATCATAGCTCTGTAATGCATAGCCTCCTCTTTTTCAAGGGACCAAAAGTAATTGGACAAGGGACTCTAAGGGCTGCAATTAACTCTGAAGGCGTCTCCCTCGTTAACCTGTAATCAATGAAGTAGTTAAAAGGTCTGGGGTTGATTACAGGTGTGTGGTTTTGCATTTGGAAGTTGTTGCTGTGACCAGACAACATGCGGTCTAAGGAACTCTCAATTGAGGTGAAGCAGAACATCCTGAGGCTGAAAAAAAGGAAAAAATCCATCAGAGAGATAGCAGACATGCTTGGAGTAGCAAAATCAACAGTCGGGTACATTCTGAGAAAAAAGGAATTGACTGGTGAGCTTGGGAACTCAAAAAGGCCTGGGCGTCCACGGATGACAACAGTGGTGGATGATCGCCGCATACTTTCTTTGGTGAAGAAGAACCCGTTCACAACATCAACTGAAGTCCAGAACACTCTCAGTGAAGTAGGTGTATCTGTCTCTAAGTCAACAGTAAAGAGAAGACTCCATGAAAGTAAATAAAAAGGGTTCACATCTAGATGCAAACCATTCATCAATTCCAAAAATAGACAGGCCAGAGTTAAATTTGCTGAAAAACACCTCATGAAGCCAGCTCAGTTCTGGAAAAGTATTCTATGGACAGATGAGACCAAGATCAACCTGTACCAGAATGATGGGAAGAAAAAAGTTTGGAGAAGAAAGGGAACGGCACATGATCCAAGGCACACCACATCCTCTGTAAAACATGGTGGAGGCAACGTGATGGCATAGGCATGCATGGCTTTCAATGGCACTGGGTCACTTGTGTTTATTGATGACATAACAGCAGACAAGAGTAGCCGGAGGAATTCTGAAGTGTACTGGGATATACTTTCAGCCCAGATTCAGCCAAATGCCACAAAGTTGATCGGACGGCGCTTCATAGTACAGATGGACAATGACCCCAAGCATACAGCCAAAGCTACCCAGGAGTTCATGAGTGCAAAAAAGTGGAACATTCTGCAATGGCCAAGTCAATCACCAGATCTTAACCCAATTGAGCATGCATTTCACTTGCTCAAATCCAAACTTAAGACGGAAAGACCCACAAACAAGCAAGACCTGAAGGCTGCGGCTGTAAAGGCCTGGCAAAGCATTAAGAAGGAGGAAACCCAGCGTTTGGTGATGTCCATGGGTTCCAGACTTAAGGCAGTGATTGCCTCTGAAGGATTCGCAACAAAATATTGAAAATAAAAATATTTTGTTTGGGTTTGGTTTATTTGTCCAATTACTTTTGACCTCCTAAAATGTGGAGTGTTTGTAAAGAAATGTGACAATTCCTACAATTTCTATCAGATATTTTTGTTCAAACCTTCAAATTAAACGTTACAATCTGCACTTGAATTCTGTTGTAGAGGTTTCATTTCAAATCCAATGTGGTGGCATGCAGAGCCCAACTCGCGAAAATTGTGTCACTGTCCAAAGATTTCTGGACCTAACTGTATTATATATGTGTGTGTGTGTGTGTGTGTGTGTGTGTATATATGTATGTGTGTGTATGTATATATATATATATATATATATATATGTATGTATGTGTGTGTATGCATGTATGTATGTATGTATGTATGTATGTGTGTGTATATGTATATATATATATATATATATATATATATATATATATAATATATAATATATAATATATAATATATAATATATAATATTTATTTATTTCCTGGTATTTAACCTTGACAAGACTTAGGCCCTGTGCGCACGCTGCGGATTTGCCGCGGAATTGCTGCAGAAAATGTGTCTAACATTGCTGCAGTCATTCCCCAGCAAATCCTATGGGTTTTAAAAAATGCTGTGCACACACTGTGGGTTTTTTTTTATACCCGCAGATTTTCCACTGAAGAATTAATGAACATGTCACTTCTTTTCTGCAGGTACATAGATTGCCATAGATAATTTTAAAAATCCGCGTGGATCAACTTGCAGATTTCGTTGCGATTTTTTTTTTTTTTTTTTTTTTTTTTTTTTTTACCGTGGGTATGGGATTTTTTCTTAAGAAAAAGTCATTTTCTAGTGCGCACATAGCCTTAGATACAGTCTTGGGTGGATTAGAAGTACTTGTTGCCTGCAGATTTTCCACATCTAATGTAAGTCTATAGAGAAAATTTGCACATAAAACTCAGCGGAACAACAAGAGAAATTGACATACTGCAAATTTCAAAGTCGCACCGCAGGTCAGTTTCTGCTGAGTAGAGAAAAAAGAAGTGATTTCTGTAAATCCTATCCACCTTGTTGGAACTGTACTGCCATTTTTGGCACAGTGAAAATACGCGGCATCAAAAGCTCATTGTGAATATAGAGCAACTGGGGAGAAAAGTAGCGCAAAATTAGTGTCTTTTCTAAGCTGAAAAAAGTGTAATAATCAGGAAACGTGCTGACCTGACAAAGTTGTGAAAGTCATAACTACTCAAGAAACGGCTGCAGCAGCCACACGGTGAAATAAATGCTGAACAGTGGAAAGAAGGGGTTAATCTGCGCTGCCATAGCAATAGGAGACCAAGAATTACAGATCCTGGATAGTGATTTATTGTCAACGCGTTTCAGAGTAAAAATGACTCCTTCAGGAAAATATAGTGAGTTGAAATTTCGGTCTGGTTGAGCGCTAGTGAATGGGCTGCCAGTCTTATTAGATGATTTGTTTTATTATTAATATTAATTAAAAGGATAAACTCCTGTTTTATACAACGCGTTTTAGCAAAGTCTCTGTTGCTTTCCTCAGGTATATATATATACCTGAGGAAAGCAACAGAGACTTTGCTGAAATGCGTTGTATAAAACAGGAGTTTATCCTTTTAATTAATATTAATAATAAAACAAATCATCTAATAAGACTGGCAGCCCATTCACTAGCGCTCAACCAGACCGAAATTTCAACTCACTATATCCCCACTCCCACTAAGGGAATTCGGCCAGAGCTGCTCTGAGGAACAGGACCTGCCAGGTAAAATTTGAACCATTCTACCTGAAGGACGGAGGATCGCACAGGTGCTCCAGGATCTAAGGTGCCGGAGAATCCTAGGAGCCAGCAGCGATACCTAACCCGGATCCATTCAGTGCATTAACGGCAACGCCAGCGGAGACAGCCCCCACTCCGGAGGGATTATCTATCCACCCACCACCGGGGTTGTGCGGGGGCGCACAACCTCCTCAGGTGAGCAAATATAATTTTTATTATTAATCCCAGCTCACGGGTGCTTCTCATATGCGCTACGTTTTTTCCTATTTCAGTGGTCCTTCAGGACAATGACAATTGTCCTGAAAAAGTTTGTTTTTATTCCGAAATGCGTTGGCAAAAAAAATTGTCCAAGTCAGGTCTATTTCATCAGTTTTTCTGAGGTGAAAAAAAAAACTGCTGAAGGTTTTCAATCAAGCTTCTCCTACCAAACAGTCTGTGAAAGAACAGACAGTGCAAAGATGGCATCTCCCCTCCCACCTCCTTCCCCACCCACAGACCCATAGACCCGTAGTTGGTAAGTTTGATCCATCACTTAGGTCGATATTGAACTGGTCTTTGGGCTTTTGTGCAGGTGACTCCGCCTAAGGAAAAATTGGACAAGTGAAGTGACTATATCACCATAGACTTATAGGTACAAGTGATATTTGTGAAAAACAATAACTGCACCTGTGCACTCATACTAGAAAAACTGATGTGTAAAGGAGCCCTAAGGCTCTGTGCGCACTAGAAAATGAAATTTTCTTAAGAAAATTCTGGACCCTGTGAAAGATTCCCGCACCTGCGGTAAAAAAAACACACTAAAATCTGCATGCGGATTTGCCGCGTTTTTTCCGCAGGTTGGTCCCTGTGGGTTTTTATCATTATCTATGGCAAAAACCACAGGTACCTGTGGAAATTAAGTGACATGCCCATTAATTCCGTAGTGGAAATTCCGCTGCAAAATCCGTAGGGACAAAAGAACGCAGTGTGCGCACAGCATTTTTAATCCCCATAGATTTTGATGTTATAAACATTTTCTGCAGCATTCCTTCAGCGAATTCCGTGGCAATTCCGTGGGTAAATCCGCAACGTGCGCATATGGCCTTAGGAAGGAGTCTTGACAAATATAAATCACAATATTTTAGAGCAGTGGAGGATTGCAGTGATTTAGCTACTAGGCTTTCACCTTTATACTATACTAGCTGTAGTACCCGGGCATTGCTCGGGATAGTAACTGTCTCTCTCCCAGTCTCTGTGTGTCGCTGTCTGTCTGTCTGTCTGTCTCTGTTTGTGTCTTTCTTTGTCTGTCTCTGTCTCGCTCTCCCCGTCTGTCTCGCTCTCCCCGTCTGTCTCGCTCTCCCCGTCTGTCTCGCTCTCCCCGTCTGTCTCGCTCTCCCCGTCTGTCTCGCTCTCCCCGTCTGTCTCGCTCTCCCCGTCTGTCTCGCTCTCCCCGTCTGTCTCGCTCTCCCCGTCTGTCTCGCTCTCCCCGTCTGTCTCGCTCTCCCCGTCTTTTTCTGTCTCTCTCTATCGGTCTCTCCACCAACATCCTATTACCTCACACATAAGCTTCTTATACTAACATTTTATTTTGTTCCTATAGCAACCACTGACAGTTGCCATTAATAGCCTGTAGCTCCCACCTCTATTCAGTTTAATGGAGGCAGGATTTTAGAGAGTAACTGTAAAGCGCGGGGTTAAATTTTCCCGTCAAAACATAGTCTATGACGTAAATGCAATGTAATTGCGTCGCAATGTAAATGCGACGGTGCAAACGCCTTTAGCGGGGACACACACACACACACACACTATATAACTAAAATATATATATACAATAAGGATAACGTTTGGAACACCATTCTAAGTCTGAACTGGGTGCAAAAACCTAAAAAAACATCACTATGGGGAGATAAGGTATGCACACCAGTGACTATGTAAGGGGAATACATGAAATAGCAGAAACTGCTGTGTGAATACTGACTTGAAAAATCCAATAGCTATATGCAAGAGTGAATATGTGAGAAATGGAATCTGCATTACTGCCATGAACATATGAATCAAGAGAAATTTAGCTACTGAATTGATCAATGCAATAGAGCCCCAACACTACGCCAAAGTATTTCTCTACGTTTTTGCACCCAGTTCAGACTTAGAATGGTGTTCCAAACGTTATCCTTATTTGTTAGTAGTTTTTCGTTTGTGAACCCTCCCCAACCACACCTATTGCCAATCCATATCATACGCATAAATAGCCTGGGTCTCAGCTTCCCTTACACGGTAAGTTTTGTGACTGCATGAGAGGACACACACAAGCTAGGGACCCCAACGTAGAGGAATACTTTGGCGTAGTGTTGGGGCTCTTCTGCATTGATCAATTCAGTAGCTAAATTTCTCTTGATTCATATGTTCATGGCAGTAATGCAGGCTCCATTTTTCACATTTTCACTTTACATATAGCTATTGGATTTTTCAAGTCAGTATTCACACAGCAGTTTCTGCTATTCCATGTATTCCCCTTACATAGTCACTGGTGTGCATACCTTATCTCCCCATAGTAAAATATATAATTAATATATATATATATATATATATATATATATATATATATATATATATATATATATATATATATATATATATATATATATATATATATATATATATAATATATATATATAATATATTATACACACACACCTACACTGAGCTTTATATATTAGATATATTTTAACAGGAATAAAGGTTTGGTTTTTTTTTTTTATATAGATTTCCAAAGTTTTTGTTTAGGATTTGTTTGCAGCAGATTTGTTGCAGAAATTTGACTGAAAATCGGTTCCATTTGTCTAAACAATGAATATAATCTCTTCTATTGTGGAGCGGTCTGGGATAATTCTTATCAGTCATACTATTCAAAGGGATTTTCCACAAACAAAGTTAATTTTACAGTTGACTTTAATCAATAGATCTTGGAATAATAAGCACATCCAATTGTGGAACTTATTAAAAAAAAATGTTCCTGTGCTGAGATCTTATATACCGTATTTTTTAGTTTATAAGATGACTTGGATTAAAAGACATACCTTAAATTTAGAGGGGAAAAAGGTAAAAAAAAAAAAAGGGGGGGGGGGGCGTCCGTCTTACAATCCGGTGGTGTCTTACCTAGAGTGGGAACACCGGTGGTGGAGTGGAGTCACAGGAGGCAGGGGCAGTGTTGGAGTAGAGCGATGGTGCCGCGGTTGTCCCAAATGCTCACTGCAGGCAACTTCCAGAAACTGTTGGAGTTGTGGGCTTTAAAGAAATGGCGGCCGGAGTCACCGCGTGCTCAGATGTAGCTCAAGATCTCATCTGCGCACACGCCACCTTCAGGTGCCATTTTCCTTAAGTCCGCTGCTGGGAGATCAGTGGGCTAGAGGCAGTGCGTGCGCAGATGAGATCTTGACCCGAGAGCTCTATCTGCGCATGCACAGACTTCGAAGCACTATTATTTGAAGCCCACAGCCCCAGCACTGCTCCCACAGCATTGCTCCTGTGACCCTTTCCACAGTCCCTGGTAAGCAACATTTGGATTATACCCTCACCTACTGTATCCTCACCCATCCCTTGTAGACTGTGATCCCTCGCGGGCAGGGACCTCTATCCTCCTGTACCTGTCTGTGCCTTGTATTGTTTATGATTATTGTACTTGTCCCTATTATGTACACCCCTTTCACATGTAAAGCGCCATGGAATTGATGGTGCTATAATAATAAGTAATAATAAAATTTATAAGGCGCACCCCTCATATTCCTCACAAATTTTTGGGAGGAAAAGTGTGTCTTATAATCCGAAAAATACGGTATGTGTCCCTGCTGTGTGCTGTGTAATGGTCATGTCTGACCGTACAGGGACATGGTCTGATCATACCACATCTCTCGGGTTGGGGAGGAAGTAAAAGAGAGTATACAGATATTACAGTACGGGATCACAGCTGATTCTTTTTGTGAGGTAAAACATTGGCCTGCCGGTTTTTTTAAAAAAAAAAAAAAAAAAAAAAGCTTTATTTCAAAGAAAGGAATAATTTGTAATCCCATGGAGTAATGTCTGTATACTTTTTTTTTTTTTTTTTTCCACTTCCCCGACCCAGGAGCTGTGGTATAATCAAACCATGTCCCTGTACGGTCAGACACAGCTATTACACAGTACACAGCAGGGACACATATACAAGATTATCTCAGCACAGGAACCTTTTATATAACCTATCCAATTGTGGATATTATTCCAAGATCTATTGCTTTAGAAGGAATTTTTAAAATGAACTTTCTGGGGAAAACCCCTTTTATGTATAAATTTAGACCTTGGTCATTAATATTGCTTGTTTTATCTCAGATTAGAAATGGGTTTGCTTTTCCCAATTTCACCACCTTATTGATAACTCACATTAAACAGCATATATATTGTGCTCTGGAATACTGTTTCAGATATAAACATTGTTGAAAGTGCGGTTGGGTGTGAGGTCACTAATCCCCCACCAGTTTCTACCTGCCACATCAGCTGGACTGGCCGTCTATGCCTAGACGGTGCACACATACTAGCCCCCAACTGCACTTGCAACTATAAGTTTTTCACTGAAATACTTTTAGCGTTTCAGAGTAAAACACATGCTTGTAAATGCCAAATACAGGTTCTGATTCTTGCTGCCTGGAGAATTGGTCAGCATGAATTATATCACAAGTTCCCTTTTTAAGGTTGTGTGCACAGGGCGTTTTTTTATGCAGATTTAGGGTGCATGCCCGCAATCAGTTTCCACAACGTTTTGGACGCAGCATGCTTCAGCTGCGGTGAACAGCACAAGCGCAGTGGATGGGATTTCTAGAACTTCCATGCCCACTGTTCTTGTTTTTTACGCAGCAAACACTGACCTGCAGTGCGATTTTTTTTTTTTTTTTTTTTTTTTTTTTTTTTTTTTTTTTTTTTTTTTTTTTCTCTGAGCCGCAGCATGTCCATTTTTTTGCAGCGGAGTCGAAAAAGTTCTCCGCAGGCAGAACAGAATAAAGAGACCGCACCTGCCCAAGACCGGATGGTGGGCATGAGCAGCTGCATCTCCTGCTGAGGAGACTCTCAGCCCCGCCGTTCAGGACCCGCTGCGTCCAAGACACAGTGGGTCCTGATCATGGGCATGTACCCTTAGTGAAGATTTGTCACAAATCCGCATGTCTATCTTCATGCCAGCAAAGTCACTGAGAATTCTGAAGTGTTGTGCGCACGTTGCTTTATTTTCTGCACCAAATCTGCAAGAAAAAAATATCTGCAGCATGTCAATTGTTGGTCTGTTTTTGCCTGCGTTTTTTAGCGCTTCCACCCATTGACTTCATCAAGAAAAATGTATATGTTTTTTGGTGCGTTTTTCTGCCAGAAGGTGCAGACTTGATGCAGAAGATTTCTGCGCCAAATACTCAATGGGCGCACATAGTCTAAAGGGTACTTTACACACTGCGATCTCTGTACCGATATTGCTAGCGAGCGTACCCGCCTCTGTCGGTTTTGCGTCACGGGCTAATCGCCGCCCGTGGCGCACAACATCGCTGACACCCGGCACACGGACTTCCCTTCCCTGCGATGTCGCTCTGGCCGGCGAACCGCCTCCTTTCTAAGGGGAAGGTTCGTGCGGCGTCACAGCAACGTCACACGGCAGCCGTCCAATAGCAGAGGAGGGGCGGAGATGAGCGGCCGGAACATGCCGTCCACCTCTTTCCTTCCTCATTGCCGGTGGACGGAGGTGAGGACATGTTCGTCGCTCCTGCGGTGTCACACATAGTGATGTGTGATGCCGCAGGAACGAGGAACAACATCGCTACTTACCAGACAACGATTTTTCATAAATAAACAACCTCTCTCAGACAAACTATTTTTGCCTCTTTTGTGATCGTTTAAGGTCACTTCCTAGGTGTCACACGCTGCGATGTCGCTAACGACGCCGGATGTGCGTCACAAACACCGTGAACCCGACGATATATCGTTAGCGATGTCGCAGCGTGTAAATGGCCCTTAAGAGAACAATATCAACTACCGAACCAAAAGGTTTTTCTAATGTTTTGTATTTTACCAAATAGTTGATAATATGGCAGGTAATGATGAACCACCACCACAAACGAAAAAGCCACTAAGGTTCTACAGAACCAACAACACAAAGGAAAAAGCCACTAAGGGTCTACAGAACCAACAACACAAAGGAAAAAGCCACTAAGGTTCTACAGAAGAAAGCATAGGCAGGAAGATTTAGGAGCACAAGCTGCGGGTGCACATTTTGAGGAGCCCTGCTGGAAAACACTTTAGCTACAGACCGGCCTATTCTGTTAGTGCAGATATTTCCACTGATCAAGCTAATTGGTGCACCTTACCTGTATTGTGCTAACGTGAGGCAATGGAGATGCTGACGTAACCCTTTCTTCTTTTTTAAAAGGAAGAAAATGATGCTGCTAAGCACCAAGAGAATGACGAGCAATCATCTGAGTTCTCCAGGAGGAAAATCCTTTCCAACTGGGACCGCTACGAAGAGGCAGCGAAAGAGACGGAAAGTGAAGTTGTGCAGCGTGGGACGGATTACGGTGTCCTCCTAAGTTCTGCAGGTTGGTGCACACTACTTATAGATCCAAGCATCACTCCTTTTATGTCTCGTGTATCTTCCCTTATAATAGGATAGTACTGGCTCCCAATAAAAGCCGGAAGGCCAGAAAAGGTTTATTTTGCACAGCTAGGCGTTGTGTTTTTTGAAAACAAGAGTGAATTCTTGGTTTGTACGTTTCTGACAATGCGTAGGTAGAAGGTAGACGCTGGCATTTACCGAGATTGTTTGCCATATGCCCAAGGGATTTTTGAGCTAAAAATGTGGACTTTTTAAAAGAAATATTCTTTGTCTCTTTTAAGAAATAGATAATCCCTTGATGGCTACAAAATAGAGTGTAACAGTATATTGTGGTTTGGCAGAACATGAGCGTCTGCAAGGAAACAATGTGTCAGTGGGGTATTTTTTATTTTTTTTTTTCTCCAGAAATCACATTTTTAGTATATTTAGAGAACATCAGTCAGCACCTCGTGGAGCCATGAACAGTTGTTATTGTCACACTGTACAAAGGTTCTGTATCATTGCTAAATATTGCTGCCGCTACAGCACTTCTCATAGTCAGTATATACCGATCTGTGCTCTCAGCCAAAACATGCTAGAAGAAGCCCTGATGATTGGTTTATTTTACTTTACTGACAATTTCCAAACATTAGACTCTATTTAATTGTTGGACAATTTGTATATATAAAACCATTTTTTGATAGTCTATGTACTTGTTTTTTTTGCGGAAAATCTCAAATGTATGTAAGTGTAGTACAAGGTCATTGTGAGGAATATGATATATCCACACAAGCCAGTCACCTGCCAATCATACATATTTCTACACATCCTGACCTGCATCAAGAGGTCACTGAATGTATTGGATTTCTCTCCTGAATACATTCTGGACCAAATGGTAAGGGGTGAAAGTATAGGGAGGAAAAAAACCCCTGAGCAGAGCAGACCCCCTGGTGACTAAATAAATTCAGCTAGGGAAATGGGTGTGCGATTGCTAGTTTCAGAGGACCTCCAACAGACAGACTTCTAGGTAAAAGTTACAAAATTGGTTTTCCCCTCTCCAACTGTGTTTGTGTTGTGTGCTCCCACCCCCGTGTCTCTTTATATCTAAAAAAAAAAAGTGATGATCTTTGTACTTTATCTTGTACCAATTTTTCTTTTGTGAAAAGATAAAAACCTTTTTTATAAATATTTTTTTTTTTTAAAAAAATAAAGTTACAACATTGGGGTGTACGTATCTCCCACAAATATGTCAGGCATATTTTCGGCCTCAGGATAGCAAGAGGCACATCACACATATTTTGCCTTAATTGTGGGATGTGCGTATCAGCCCATAACCTAATAACTAGCAGAGGAAAGACAATAGACACATCATGTTTCCTAGCTGTGGATGGATAAAATCATAATAGGAAACATGATGGTAATATCTTCCGCATGGGACGGTCAGAGGCAGAGGTATGCGGAAAGCTGCAATTTCATAAGTCTCTGGAACCTGAAGGCACATCCCATGTCCAGCCCTGTCATAGGTCACCAGGTGGGCGGTATATATGGGAGGTACGTGGTTTATTAAAAACCAAAGCAGACATTTTAGAGATGTTCTTCTCAGAGGTCACGTCCAGTAGACATATGGTAAGTACCAATTAAACCAATGGCTCCACAGCACCCTCCTCTTTGCTGACCCAGCACCAGGCGTAGTCACAAGAAACAGGTAACTGATTTATACAATATGTACGTCTGCTTGCACCTATACCTTATTTGTATCGGCATTTCTAGCCCATAATATCTGTAAATTCTTGTGTGTGTGTGTATATATAGTTTTATCTATTGTGCCCTTAAGGTGATTAAATATATAATGTAATCCCGGGATTTTTTTTTTATCTCGATCCATAAATCCCATTCCCATGTGCACAGTTTAGTATTACACGCTACCTGGGCTGGTTTCTGGCCTGATATAATCCTGATAACTTACCAGGCTCATTTCTAACGAGGAACTGGTGGCAGACTATACCCGGCTGTCATTTAGACACACATTAATTTGTTTTGTTTTTTTTTGTTTTTTTTTAAACTAAATACAGTAAGTCACAAAATTTCTCTGATTTAATTTATTTTTTTTTGATTATGATTTTTTTTTTTATAATGAAGTGCTCTGTTTATTTTTCTAGCATTCAGCTTCAAATAATGTTCCCCTTTAAGTTTGCGGTCCTTAACTATTTGTGGGTCACGTTCAGATTTCAGTGATGTTTGGAAGCCACATTTAATTTAAAGGGAATCTGTCAGGTTTTTGCTATGTAATGTGAAGACAGCATGCTGCAATGGTTAAAAAAGTTGTCCACTCCCCTAACTCATTTTAATTTTTTTTTATTCATCAATCGTGCTATTTAATGCATCCATACTCTTGATATACAGTTAGGTCCAGAAATATTTGGACAGTGACACAATTTTGGCGAGTTGGGCTCTGCATGCCACCACATTGGATTTGAAATGAAACCTCTACAACAGAATTCAAGTGCAGATTGTAACGTTTAATTTGAAGGTTTGAACAAAAATATCTGATAGAAATTGTAGGAATTGTACACATTTCTTTACAAACACTCCACATTTTAGGAGGTCAAAAGTAATTGGACAAATAAACCAAACCCAAACAAAATATTTTTATTTTCAATATTTTGTTGCGAATCCTTTGGAGGCAATCACTGCCTTAAGTCTGGAACCCATGGACATCACCAAACGCTGGGTTTCCTCCTTCTTAATGCTTTGCCAGGCCTTTACAGCCGCAGCCTTCAGGTCTTGCTTGTTTGTGGGTCTTTCCGTCTTAAGTCTGGATTTGAGCAAGTGAAATGCATGCTCAATTGGGTTAAGATCTGGTGATTGACTTGGCCATTGCAGAATGTTCCACTTTTTTGCACTCATGAACTCCTGGGTAGCTTTGGCTGTATGCTTGGGGTCATTGTCCATCTGTACTATGAAGCGCCGTCCGATCAACTTTGCGGCATTTGGCTGAATCTGGGCTGAAAGTATATCCCGGTACACTTCAGGATTCATCCGGCTACTCTTGTCTGCTGTTATGTCATCAATAAACACAAGTGACCCAGTGCCATTGAAAGCCATGCATGCCCATGCCATCACGTTGCCTCCACCATGTTTTACAGAGGATGTGGTGTGCCTTGGATCATGTGCCGTTCCCTTTCTTCTCCAAACTTTTTTCTTCCCATCATTCTGGTACAGGTTGATCTTTGTCTCATCTGTCCATAGAATACTTTTCCAGAACTGAGCTGGCTTCATGAGGTGTTTTTCAGCAAATGTAACTCTGGCCTGTCTATTTTTGGAATTGATGAATGGTTTGCATCTAGATGTGAACCCTTCGTAGTTACTTTCATGGAGTCTTCTCTTTACAGTTGACTTAGAGACAGATACACCTACTTCACTGAGAGTGTTCTGGACTTCAGTTGATGTTGTGAACGGGTTCTTCTTCACCAAAGAAAGTATGCGGCGATCATCCACCACTGTTGTCATCCGTGGACGCCCAGGCCTTTTTGAGTTCCCAAGATCACCAGTCAATTCCTTTTTTCTCAGAATGTACCCGACTGTTGATTTTGCTACTCCAAGCATGTCTATCTCTCTGATGGATTTTTTTCTTTTTTTTCAGCCTCAGGATGTTCTGCTTCACCTCAATTGAGAGTTCCTTAGACCGCATGTTGTCTGGTCACAGCAACAGCTTCCAAATGCAAAACCACACACCTGTAATCAACCCCAGACCTTTTAACTACTTCATTGATTACAGGTTAACGAGGGAGACGCATTCAGAGTTAATTGCAGCCCTTAGAGTCCCTTGTCCAATTACTTTTGGTCCCTTTAAAAAGAGGAGGCTATGCATTACAGAGCTATGATTCCTAAACCCTTTCTCAGATTTGGATGTGAAAACTCTCATATTTCAACTGGGAGTTTGCACTTTCAGCCCATATTATATATATAATTGTATTTCTGAACATGTTTTTGTAAACAGCTAAAATAACAAAACGTGTGTCACTGTCCAAATATTTCTGGACCTAACTGTAGTAATATAAACCTTTTATCATGCAGATAGCATCACTTGGTGTCTCCCAGCAGCAGCTTTGATATTTACATCCGTCTCTTCCCCTCCTCATGCTTACTCTGTGCTAATACTACAACGTCAATCATGCATTGCTGCAGCCTGTTTGCCAGCACTTAGCTTGCCATCTCCCCTCTCCGCCCTATGCTGTAGAACATATTGGGAGATACTAAAGCAGGTGTCACACTAAACGACAGCGACAACGACGTCGCTGTTACGTCACCATTTTCGGTGACGTAACAGCGACCTTGTAAGTCGCTGTTATGATCGCTGCTTAGCTGTCAAACACAGCAGAAGCAGCGATCATAAGGTCGCTGTGCTACATGTTCAGAGAGCAGGGAGCCGCGCTTAGCGCTGGCTCCTTGCTCTCCTGCAGCACACATCGGGTTAATTAACCCGATGTGTGCTGCAGCTACATGTCACAGTGCAGAGAGCAGGGAGCCGCGCGCACTGCTTAGCACTGGCTCCTCGCTCTCCTTGCTACAGTATACATCGGGTTAATTACCCGATGCATACTGCAGCCACATGTCACAGTGCAGGAGCCGGCACTGGCAGCAAGAGCGGAGGCTGGTAACCAGCGTAAACATCAGGTAACCAGGGAAAGGTCTTCCCTTGGTTACCCGATGTTTACGCTGGTTACAGCTTACCGCAGCTGCCAGTGCCGGCTCCTGATCGCTTCATTTCGTCGCTCTCTCGCTGTCACACACAGCGATGTGTGTGTCACAGCGGGAGAGTGACGACCAAAAAATGAAGCTGGACATTCAGCAACGACCGGCGACCTCACAGCAGGGGCCAGGTCGTTGCTGGATGTCACACACAGCGACAGCGACGGGACGTCGCTGCAACGTCACAGAAAATGGTGACGTAGCAGCGACGTCGTTGTCGTCGTCGTTATGTGTGACACCAGCTTAAGTGTCAGAGCAGCCCAGGTCCATCTGGCAATTAACAGATGGTCAGTACAGCCATGCCACTGTGTTTGTTATGCAAATTTCAGCACTTTACTGCTGCCCACATCCGTGATTGGATTACCTAAACTCTTTGCTTTTGAAATGTAGATGGAAACACTTTTACTAGGTATTGACTGCTGCTGTTACTGCTGAATGTAACTGTCAGCTCAGCTTGTGTGCGGCAGAATTTGGATTTGCTTCAAAACGTCCACACTAGGGATGATCGAATACTTCGATTATTCGTCTTCGCAAATATTTTCCGAATACCTCGCCGCTATTCGACTATTCGAATATTCGATGCGCAATGTAAGTCTATGGGAAACCCGAATATCAACTATTCGGGCTTCCCATAGACTTACATTGCGCATCAAATAGTCGAATAGCGGCGAGGTATTCGGAAAATATTCGCAAAGCCAAATAATCGAAGTATTTGATCATCCCTAGTCCACAGCCATCAGGAATCCCGTGACAACTTCCTTTTCATTGTGTCTTATTTTTGTGCCGGAAAAGGAAGTATCAGACATAACAGAGGAAGAAAAATCTGTATAACAATCCAGTACTATGCGATCCCTGCTGAGATGCGCTCATAAAAGCTACACATCCAAGACAGATTTATTTTTATGGATCATGGGACCTCTAAAAATCTGCAAGCAAAGCATTTTATCCTGGCAAAAGTGAGCTGTGTCTAAAAAGAAACTAACTCCCGACCCCTGTCACATAAAAAGATACAATTGGTTTTCTTTTCTTAATGTGCTAGTTTCTGGTATTTTTATGGTAACATACCACCTTTTTCTTGATCTCTTTGTCTTTGCTCATTGACCGCTGCAGCTGATCACTGGACACATCAGGACGCGCTAATGTAAACGTCACCTCTACGGCCAGCGATTTGCTGCCGCAGTCACGTCCTGTATGACACGTCATAGCGCTGAGGATGAAACCAAGACGAGGTGGGCCGAAGCGGGACGGATTTGTACTGGTGTTTACTATTCTTATTCGGCGGTATTGTTTGGAGTTGGATACGCCTCATTCTTTATCGATTCGAATCCAAAGGTTATGAGTAAATGAGTCTCTAAGGCTGCTTTCATTCATGCAAAATGTGATGCCTGGATCAGCCCCGGCTCTCCTGACCCGAACTCCTTGGCATCATATGCATAGATGTAGCATCTGAGTTTGGCCTAGGAGACCTGCCTCTGGTCTAGACCTTCTGCTCCGTACTTGGACTATTAGGGCCTGTGCACAAGTTGTAAATTTATCTTGGGTTTTTTTTGCGCAGATTTGTCACAAAACCTGAAGCTCTTTCTGACGCAGCAAGTGAATGAGAATCCTGAAATTTCCATGCACTTATTTATTTTTGACTAAAGGGCGCTTTACACACAGCGACATCACTAGCGTCTTGTCTTTTGATATTGATATTTGATAATTATAGGTTTTTGATCTCGCAAATTTGCTGGACTGTCTACGGAATCCATGTCAGGAAGTTGTTAATTTTATGTTGTTGTTTAGTTATGTTTTGCAAAAAGTTAATTCATAAGCAATTGATTTGACCAACAAAATATACTGCTTGATGTATCAACACTAACAAACTGGAGGGTCAAAATTATTATTATTGTTACTTGTTATTAGTATCTATATGTCCTTAAATTTTCTAACGCATGATTTCAAGATTTGTTAACTACAAAACCTAATAATCATTTGAACGAGCGATGTCGTTGGTGAAAGCACCCGTCCCCGTCGGTTGTGCGTCACGGGCAAATTGCTGCCCGTGGCGCACAACATCGCTAACACCCGTCACACTACTCACCTGCCTAGCGACATCGCTGTGGCCGGCGAACCGCCTCTTTTCTAAGGCGGCGGTTCGTGCGGCGTCACAGCGACGTCACTAAGCGGCCGCCCAATAGAAGCAGAGGGGCGGAAATGAGCGGCTGTAACATCCCGCCCACCTCCTTCCTTCCTCATTGCGGGCGGCCGCAGGTACGATGATGTTCCTCGTTCCTGCGGTGTCACACATAGCGATGTGTGCTGCTGCAGGTACGACGAACAGCCTGCGTCCTGCAACAGCAGCGATATTCGGGAAAGGAACGACGTATCGACGATTAGGTAAGTAATTTTGATCGTTAACGGTCGTTCCTGCATTTCACACGCAACAACGTTGCTAACGAGGCCGGATGTGCGTCACAAATTCCATGACCACAACAACATCTCGTTAGCGATGTCATTACGTGTAAAGCCTGCTTTACAGATATAAATCTGCAGCATGGCAATTATTTCAGCGTTTTGCTGCAGATTTCAGTTATTCTAGCGAGTGGGGAAAAATCTGCACCAAATCTGCATCAAAAACACACCTATTTTACGCATCGTTTTCCCTCCAAGAGATGCAGAAATACTTGTGCACATAGCCTTAATGTCCACTGTGTTAACTCAGCCCAGGTCTGAGAAGTAAGGATGATTTTTTTTTTTTTTTTTTTTTTTAGTTCTGTTCACAACTATTTTCTTTCCTTGCTTCCTGAATTCTTCTGGCACAAAGATGGCATTTCCACAGTTGTTTCTGGGCGATGGCATAGACTATGCTGTCTCTTTTGATTGCAATCCGCTATGGCAGAAGCTAAATATAGAGACAATGTGAAATCATCTTCCTGCTCCAGGATTCTATTACTTTGTCTTATGGGGTTAGTTGGGCAGTGGCTCGCCCGAGGCCGGCACATGTCATTCCCATTCTCCCGCTGTCTGTATGCTGGAGATTTTGAAGTTGTGTGACAAGATCAGGTTGACCCGTATCAGAGAGCACAAAAAGCCTTGCTGTGAGGGAGACCAAGGTATAGACAGCCGAGCTTACCAGGTCACAACTTTGCACAACCTAGTAATACCCAAAACCAACAATGTCTGGTCATTTTTCATATGGAAACCTGCCACCATAAGAATAATCCTAACGTCCAGCTGTGACCTTACTTGAAGGAGACCCTTTCCTTGTCTATATCGGATCTTGGAAGTTCTGTATCACTTTGTGAGGTTACATTTACAGCTATTTTTATTTCTTTGCCTTCGTACATGGTATTACTCCATACCCTCCCGCACGAGAAGTACGAGACCTGCTCTTTCATGAAGGTTCTTGCATTGTTTTTGTGATATCTTTCTTGCTTCCCCTCCACACTTCAGCTCTAACAATGCTAAGTGCTTCCCAGCTGTCAGATGCACTGACAGTCAGCTTTTAGAAGGCATTCAGCTATCGTTTCCTTATATATTTTGTTTTCTGCTCTCTTTCCTTCTATCATGGGAATCAGTTGGGGGTTAGTATTTCCTGCTGCTTCTACAGGGTATGTGCTTTTCAAGGATACAACTCCGTTAAACACTTTTACCTTGTTATAAATGCCTGTTTTTCTATATGTGATAGTGCGGTGACTCTTCTCCATAGAAAGCGTAAATGCTCGTACGATGATTTCACTAGTTCTTCAACTCTAAATCTGTTTCCGCTCGGCATTGTGTAGCATAGTAAAGTGACTTGTACTTAGTGGGTGACCTCAAGATGTGACCTATACATAGTCAGTGACCTTAGAGATGTGACCTATACATTAGTGTGGGATCTCAGAGATGTGACCTATACATAGTGGATGACCTTGGAGATGTGACCTATACATAGTCAGTGACCTTAGAGATGTGACCTATACATTAGTGTAGGATCTCAGAGATGTGACCTATACATAGTGGATGACCTTGGAGATGTGACCTATACATAGTGGATGACCTCAGAGATGTGACCTTTACATTAGTGGGTGACTTCAGAGATGTGACCTATACATAGTGGGTGACCTCAGAGATGTGACCTATACATTAGTGGGTGACCTCAGAGATGTGACCTATACATTAGTGGGTGACTTCAGAGATGTGACCTATACATAGTGGGTGACCTCAGAGATGTGACCTATACATTAGTGGGTGACCTCAGAGATGTGACCTATACATAGTCAGTGACCTTAGAGATGTGACCTATACATTAGTGTGGGATCTCAGAGATGTGACCTATACATTAGTGGGTGACTTCAGAGATGTGACCTATACATAGTGGGTGACCTCAGAGATGTGACCTATACATTAGTGGGTGACCTCAGAGATGTGACCTATACATAGTCAGTGACCTTAGAGATGTGACCTATACATTAGTGTGGGATCTCAGAGATGTGACCTATACATAGTGGGTGACTTAAAGATGTGACCTATACATAGCGGGTGACCTCAGAGATGTGACCTATACATAGCGGGTGACCTCAGAGATGTGACTTATACATAGTGGGTGACCTAAAGATGTGACCTATACATAGCGGGTGACCTCAGAGATGTGACCTATACATAGCAGATGACCTTGGAGATGTGACCTATACATAGCGGGTGACCTCGGAGATGTGACCTACACATAGTAGATGACCTCAAAGATGTGACCTATACATAGTGGATGACCTTGGAGATGTGACTTATACATAATGGGTGACCTAAAGATGTGACCTATTCGTAGGGGGTGACCTCGGAGATCTGACTTATACATAGTGGGTGACCTAAAGATGTGACCTATACATAGCGGGTGACTTCAGAGATGTGACCTATTCGTAGGGGGTGACCTCGAAGATATGACCTATACGTAGTAGGTGACCTGGGAGACGTGACCTCTACATAGTGGGTGACCTCAGAGATGTGACTTATACGTAGTGGGTGATCTTTGAGATGTATAATTATCCACGTATGTGACCTCCACCAATGACCAGCCAAATTTGCTGAAGTGGACTGAACTGTAGAACCAGACACTTCCCCACTTTGTATGTATATCGTTGTAACGCCTCTCTTGGTCAGTGTGCAGTCTGTGCGCAATGGACAACACACTGACTAATATTGATCTATACGCCAGTGCACAGAAATAAATTTTCACATGGACCACACTTTACCAACGAAAATAGTGCATGTAAAAGCAGGCAGCTCCTGCTTCTAGACATGCATTCAGATCTGCGCTCGGAGCCAGTCACGTCTGCATTTTACAGACTGCAATTTCACTATACAATACAATACTATTAGTGCAGTGTAATGAATAAGCAATCAAATAGTTGCAGGTTCAAATCCCCTAGCCTAGGGGGTCTAGGAAATAGAGTAAAAAAATGTTTTTTGTAGAAAATATAGAAATCAGTTTATTAAAGCTTAAATTGCCTCCCTTGTTCCCCCCTTCACAAAAAAAACAGAAAATTAAAGTGAACCAACCACCAGGATTTTCCTATATAAACTAAAGCCGGTGCTATACTTGCGCTATCATGCTAATTCTATACATACCTTTTTAGTTGTGAGATCGGATGTATACTTTCTGAAATATAGGCAAGTAAAGTTTGTGACATGCACTGTTATTTGAGGAGAGGTGCAACAGAATATCTAACAGGTGGGTCAGATTTTGCTAGTTATTCCCACCCCTGTCCTTCCTCTCCCCAGACCTTCTTCCCTCCTTCTCCCCTATCCATCCTTCCTCCCTCCCTCCTTCCTCCCCCTGTAATAAGAGATGGGGAAAGGAAGGACAGGGGTGAGAATAACTAGCAAAACCCGACCCACCTATTAGATATTCTGTAGCACCTATCAATCAAAGAACAATGCATTTCACAAACTTTACTTGCCTGTATTTCAGAAAGTATACATCCGATCTCACAACTAAAGGTATGTATAGAATCAGCCTGATAGTGCCAGTATAGCCCTGGCTTTAGTTTATATAGGAAAATCCTGGTGGTTGGTCCCCTTTAAATACAGTATATAACAGTGCCAAGTGTGTGTGTGTGTATATAATATACAGGGTTTGTTTTATTTATACATATATTTAGGGGGGTTTTTTATATTGTCTCAAGCTTTTCACCAATAAAATAGCAAAAAAAAAAAACTGGACTATTTTTTGACATCATCACAATCGTAGTGACGTGGAGAATAATGTTGCGCAGTCATTTTTGCTGCATCATAAACTACGTGAAAACAAAACCAAAAAACAATGGTGGAATTGCGTCTTATGGTTTGGGGGATTTTTTTTTTTTTTGCCATTTCAGAGCAGTTAGATTTTTTTTTTTTTCCAGCACACTACAACTCATCCCACAAACCAAACAAGCCCTCATTTTGGCTATTATTGATGGAATAATAAACAAACATTATTCATCTTGGAACAAAAAAAATAAATTCCTGTGTTATTTGAGGGTGTTTTAAAAATGTTAAAGAATTAAAAAAAAAAAGTATGTTTCGGTTTTCAGTGGCCTTACTCCATGTGGGCAGAAACCCTTTTATTTTTATGCCACTGGTTATTATTCTTTTTGCTTTTTCTTGAATGCATTTCTCTGGGTATACAAAATCAGTAATAATGACATTGTGCATCTGCATGTGGAGCCATAGAAACACTCGCTTCTATCACTATGTATTGGTTAGAATATGATGGAAAATTACCGTACATTCAGAAGATGATGGGACTTAAAAAATCTGAAGCTAATGATATAAAATTAAAATTCAATTTGAATTTAATTATTTGTCCCCAGGAGGCAGTGCAAACATTCCCAGCACATCCGTCAGTTCATGGCATCATTAAGTCTGAGTGGCCATTGCTGGCAAGAAACAGAGGCCGTGGTGTGAGCATTTTCTAATGTATTTTCTTTCCTAGTCTTTTGTGTACGTGGATAGAGACTACCAGAAATGAGTACATTAAGAAAATGCTTTGTAATACAGTCCTAAGTGATTGTTTTTAATTCCTAGAGGTTGGTTTGATTTCATGTAATATGGAAGTCATTTTCTTATCCTATGGTGCGGTACTGTTGGAGCACGGCTGGAATCCAGTGGACGGAGAAACACGAGCAGGGAACAGCAAGCGGTAGTTGGGGTTTTTGGTGTTAGAAATAGAAATGGTAGGAACAATCCGGAGAGGGGTGAGAATAGTATGGGTAAGATCGTTTGTTCTCAGGAGAAGGAGACTGGAGTTAAGCGGGCTTTACACACAGCGACTTCGCTAGCGATGTCACTGGTGAAAGCACCCGCCCCCGTCTGTTGTGCGTCACAGGCAAATCACTGCCCGTGGCGCACAACATCGCTTACACCCGTCACACATGCTTACCTGACTAGTGACGTCGCTGTGGCCGGCGAACATCCCGCCCACCTCCTTCCTTCCTCATTGCGGGCGGCCGCAGGTACGGTGTTGTTCCTCATTCCTGCGGTGTCACACGTAGCGATGTGTGCTGCCGCAGGAACGACGAACAACCTGCGTCCTGCAACAGCAACGATAATTGGGATAGTAACGACTGGTCAACGATCATTGGTAAGTAATTTTGATCGTTAACGGTCGTTCCTGCATTTCACACGCAACAATGTCGCTAACGAGGCTGGATGTGCGTCACGAATTGCGTGACCCTAACAACATCTCGTTAGCGATGTCGTTGCGTGTAAAGCCGGCTTTAGTCTTAATGTTTAGACATAATACCTAAGCAATGCGTGAGCTTTCCATGTGGCTTTAAAGGGGTTTTCCACTACTAGGACAACCCCTTTTGATGCCATGTGTTTCCCCCAGTAAAATAATAAAGACTTTACTCACCTCCCATACCAGCTCCCTTCCAGCGGTATTCAAGATCACGGTGCTGGGGCTCATGTGGGGTTGTGATGTCACGTGAGCCACACGTCCAATCAGTACTGGTTTCCTTCTCTCCGCCTTTGGACCAAACTAACAGAAAGTGAGAGCAGACGCAGCGCTCACTTCCTGTTGACTGTTCATTTGGTCCTAATTTGGGGAGACAGAAGCAGACAGTGATTGGACATTGGACATCACAACCCCACTGTGATCCTGAACACCGCTGGAAGGGTGCCGGTGCAGGAGATAAGTATAGGCTTTATTATTTTACCTGAGGGAAATGTGGAATCAAGATGAGTTGTTCTAGTAGTGGACAACCCCTTTAAGTAAATGGAAACAAGATGGCTTCCACAGCTTCATCATCAGCTATCTTGATAAAGGGCGATTGCAGAAACACAACCGCAACCTCCAGTGGTAAGGAGTGGAAATGCAGCACGATTTATCAAAGTGAACTATACCACACACTAGTAGTCAATTTTGCAAATAGATTGTATATTGTAACTTATTTTTTTATAAACTTAGGTTTCCTAAAATGGTCAGACGCTAAAAGGATGAACCCTTCTAAGCCGTCTGTATGGGCATGTAGGTCACAAAAATTTGAATAAAACGATATCTTGAGATCTGCAACTTGATGTCTTATTTATGGGAAATCCATGCTTTCTAAATATGTAAATCTCCCTGAGAACCTGCCTCCAGAGCATATTTTAAATAAAATGAGGAGTGACCAGTGTGAGACATGTAGGTCAGAAGGGCAGACTGTCAGTCATTACATACATATACAGTGCGCCAACACGCTGCGATTAATGAATACATTAAATATTGCTAGAAACAAAAAATGGTAAGTATTTAGTTAGCGATTTTTGATCAAAGAGCACAAAAGCCACCCAACCACGTTGTATTGAAAGAATTAATTGGGATGTGTGTGGCCCCCTCCAGTGCTCAGCACCCTTCTTAACCCATGTTTCCCACACAAGGTTTTATTTCAGAGCTTTTCCCTCCCCAGTCAGATTTTTGTTTAGCACACGGAGAGGTAGGACAATAGTGTTTAAGGACTATCCGTATTAAAAGGTACACTTTGATTTGGTTGGATAAATTTTGCACTCTTTGATCAAATATCGCTAACTAAATACTGTGTGTATATCGGCCACATGGTGGATGCACTTTAATTCAATGCAAAAGGTGTGCAAGTGTTATGGTTTCATTTTTGTCACTCATTACATGCCTCACACTGATAAAGTCCCCTTTCTCAGGGAGATCTTTCTCCAACCCATAGATCTTAAAGGTGTTGTCCACTACTAGGACAACCCTAAGTAAAATAAAAAAGCTATACTCACCTCCTGTACCAGCGCCTTTCCATCAGTTCGCATTCCCGGGGCTCACGTTAGGTTGTGATGTCATCTGACTTTTGTATCTAGTCGCCCCGCCTTCTGTTTCCCCGCCTTCGGACCAAACTAGTTAATCAACAGGAAGTGAGGGCTGCGGTTGCCTCTTACTTCCTGTAGATTACTCCTGCGGCCAAAGGTGAGGAGACAGAAGTTGGCGCTAATTGGATGCATGGCTTGCATGACGTCACAACCACAAGTGAGCCCTGGGATCACGAGCCTGGATATCGCTGTAGGTGAGTATAGGCTTTTTTGTTTTAGCTGGGGGAAACATGTGGAATCAGAAGGGGTTGTCCTAGTAGTGATTAACCCCTTTAACAGCTCATTTACATGTTGTCCACTACTTTGACATTGATGGCCTATCTTAAGGGGTACTTTGCACACTACGACATCGCAGGTGCGATGTCGGTGGGGTCAAATTGAAAGTGACGCACATTCGGCGTCGCTCTCGACATCGCAGTATGTGAATCCTTTTACATACGATTAATGAGCGCAAAAGCGTCGTTATCGTATGATCGGTGTGGGGTCCGACATTTCCATAATTTCGCAGCAGCGACGGTACGATGTTGTTCCTCGTTCCAGCAGGCAGCACACATCGCTGTGTATGAAGTCGCAGGAGCGAGGAACATCACCTTACCTGCGTCCCGGCTGCAATGCGGAAGGAAGAAGGTGGGCGGGATGTTTACGTCCCGTTCATCTCCGCCCCTCCGCTCCTATTTGCCGCCTGCCGTGTGACGTCGCTGTGACGCCGCACAACCCGCCCCCTTAGGAAGGAGGCGGTTCGCAGGCCCGAGCGACGTTGCAGGGCAGGTGAGTGCATGTGAACCTGCCATAGCGATAATGTTCGCTACGGCAGCAATCACAAGATATCACTGCTGCGACGGGGGTGGGGACTATCGCGCTCGACATCGCAGCATGGGCTAGCGATGTTGTAGTGTGCAAAGTACCCCTAAGGATTGGTCATCAATGTCTGATCGGCCGAGGCCCGAAATGCCGCACTCCCCCACCGATCAGCTGTTCTCGGTCCCAGCGGCGGCAGCAGGCGGCTGGAAATGCTCAGTTCTGGAGATGCTCAGTCTTCTGATAGCGGCTGCAGCCGGGTACTGCATATCCGCCTCCCCTTCTAATCAATAGGAAGCCGATGTGCAGTACCTGGCCGCGGCCGCTATCTGAAGAAGCTCCGGAACTGAGCACTTCCAGCCGTCTGCTGCCGCCGCCTGGACTGAGAACAGCTGATCAGCAGGGGTGCTGGGTGTCGGACCCCGGCCGATCAGACATTCATGACCTATCCTAAAGATAGGGCGTCAATGTCAAAGTAGTGGACAACACTTTTAAGAAAAACATGAATTTCTCTGGAATAAGACATCAGATCGCAGATATCAAGGGATCATTTGATTCCGCTTCCTATGACCTGCATGCCCATATAGATGGCTGAGCCTGCTGACAAATTAATTTTATTACCAATTTTAATTAATATCTTGTAATATCTGATCTGGCCATTATGTTCCTGCTCGCTGATCTCTCTTTAGGACGTTCTTGCTGCAGGAAAAATCCTCACATTGCGAATATCATGAGCGCTGTACTGCCCGTTCCTAAATCATCCTGTGTTGTAATTTACTGCTTCCTCTAGTGCGGGGTATAACCAGAGTTTCGGGAACACCTCCTCGGTGCTTCACTGTCAGTATAATGTCGTTCTTTTCGTTTTTGACCTCTACAAGAAAAGTCCAGCTCTCCGTAATCTTGCATTGCCTGCAGTAATGCGTTCATGCTACATACTATTGCTCCCAAAGAAGATCGGGATACGTTCTCTAGGAATTCTGTATCATTTTTCTAGTTATTTTGTTCTCTAATCTAACCTAGAAAATGTATTTGCTTTTAATATTCTTTTTTATTATATTATTTTATTTTTTTTTTACTTTTAAAAGGAAGCAATTTCTATCAAGAGCATGACAATCTCTTTGGTGAGTTTAGTGTAATACGCTTCAAAAAATGAAGTCGTTTCAATGCAGAAATGTCTCCTTAATTATCAGAACATGTCTCTCTGGTCTTTCGGCTAAAGGAAAAATTGTGCAAAATAACCATTATCTTATTCCAGTTATCTATCCTTTAAAATAATGAGTAGTAATGGATTGTCGCCACCAAAATGAGTCACCGGGTCAGGCTATGTTTATAAAGGTGGCCTTACACAACGGATATGTAGGTTGATGGTTATTTTATTTAGGTAACATTGCTTATATAGCGAGATCATAGTCCGCAGCACTTAACATACATTATCATCACTGTCCCCTTTGGGGCTCACAATCTAGGTTCCCTATCTGTATGTCTTTGGAGTGTGGGAGGAAATCGGAGAACCCGGAGGAAACCCACGCAAACACGAGGAGAACATACAAATTCCTTGTAGATGTTGCCCTTGGTGGGATTTGAACCCCGGACCCCAGCGCTGCAAAGTAAAGGGGGCTTTACATGCAACGACATCGCTAACGAGATGTTGTTGGGGTCACAGAATTAGTGACGCACATCCGGCCTTGTTAGCGACGTCGTTGCGTGTGACACCATCGAACGACCGCTGACGATGCAAAATAGTCACCAAATCGTTGATTGTTGACACATCATTCTAATCCCAAATATCGTTGCTCATTTAGAACGCAGGTTGTTCGTTGTTCTTGAGGCAGCATACATCGCTACGTGTGACACCCCAGGAACAACTAACTACAGCTTACCTGCGTCCTCCGGCAACGAGGTGGGCGTGACTTCCATGCGGCCGCTCTCCACCCCTCCGCTTCTATTGAACACCTGCCGTGTGACGTCTCTGTGACACCGCAAGAACCGCCCCCTTACAAAGGAGGCTGTTCGCCAGTCACAACAATGTCGCTAGGAAGGTACAGTTAGGTCCAGAAATATTTGGACAGTGACACAAGTTTTGTTATTTTAGCTGTTTACAAAATCATGTTCAGAAATACAATTATATATATAATATGGGCTGAAAGTGCACACTCCCAGCTGCAATATGAGAGTTTTCACATCCAAATCGGAGAAAGGGTTTAGGAATCATAGCTCTGTAATGCATAGCCTCCTCTTTTTCAAGGGACCAAAAGTAATTGGACAAGGGACTCTAAGGACGGCTTTGCACACTACGACATCGCAGGTGCGATGTCGGTGGGGTCAAATCGAAAGTGACGCACATCCGGCGTCACTTGCGATGTCGTAGTGTGTAAATCCTAGATGATACGATGAACGAGCGCAAAAGCGTCGTTATCGTATCATCGCTGCAGCCTCCGACATTTCCATAATGCCGCTGCAGCGACAGGTGCGATGTTGTTCCTCGCTCCTGCGGCAGCACACATCGGTGTGTGTGAAGCCGCAGGAGCGAGGAACTTCAACTTACCTGCCGCCGGCTGCAATGAGAAGGACGGAGGTGGACGGGATGTTTACATCCTGCTCATCTCCGCCCCTCCGCTTCAATTGGCCGCCTGCCGTGTGACGTCACTGTGACGCCGCACGACCCGCCCCCTAAGGAAGGAGGCGGGTCGCCGGCCAGAGGGACGTCGCACGGCAGGTATGTGTGTGTAAAGCTGCCGTAGCGATAATAATCGCTACGGCAGCTTTCACTATATATCGAACGTGCGACGGGGGCGGGACTATCGCTGCAGCATCGGTAACACATTGTTACCGATGTTGCAACGTGCAAAGCCCGCCTAAGGGCTGCAATTAACTCTGAAGGCGTCTCCCTCGTTAACCTGTAATCAATGAAGTAGTTAAAAGGTCTGGGGTTGATTACAGGTGTGTGGTTTTGCATTTGGAAGCTGTTGCTGTGACCAGACAACATGCGGTCTAAGGAACTCTCAATTGAGGTGAAGCAGAACATCCTGAGGCTGAAAAAAAAGAAAAAATCCATCAGAGAGATAGCAGACATGCTTGGAGTAGCAAAATCAACAGTCGGGTACATTCTGAGAAAAAAGGAATTGACTGGTGAGCTTGGGAACTCGAAAAGGCCTGGGCGTCCACGGATGACAACAGTGGTGGATGATCGCCGCATACTTTCTTTGGTGAAGAAGAACCCGTTCACAACATCAACTGAAGTCCAGAACACTCTCAGTGAAGTAGGTGTATCTGTCTCTAAGTCAACAGTAAAGAGAAGACTCCATGAAAGTAAATACAAAGGGTTCACATCTAGATGCAAACCATTCATCAATTCCAAAAATAGACAGGCCAGAGTTAAATTTGCTGAAAAACACCTCATGAAGCCAGCTCAGTTCTGGAAAAGTATTCTATGGACAGATGAGACCAAGATCAACCTGTACCAGAATGATGGGAAGAAAAAAGTTTGGAGAAGAAAGGGAATGGCACATGATTCAAGGCACACCACATCCTCTGTAAAACATGGTGGAGGCAACGTGATGGCATAGGCATGCATGGCTTTCAATGGCACTGGGTCACTTGTGTTTATTGATGACATAACAGCAGACAAGAGTAGCCGGATGAATTCTGAAGTGTACCGGGATATACTTTCAGCCCAGATTCAGCCAAATGCCGCAAAGTTGATCGGACGGCGCTTCATAGTACAGATGGACAATGACCCCAAGCATACAGCCAAAGCTACCCAGGAGTTCATGAGTGCAAAAAAGTGGAACATTCTGCAATGGCCAAGTCAATCACCAGATCTTAACCCAATTGAGCATGCATTTCACTTGCTCAAATCCAGACTTAAGACGGAAAGACCCACAAACAAGCAAGACCTGAAGGCTGTGGCTGTAAAGGCCTGGCAAAGCATTAAGAAGGAGGAAACCCTTGGTGATGTCCATGGGTTCCAGACTTAAGGCAGTGATTGCCTCCAAAAGATTTGCAACAAAATATTGAAAATAAAAATATTTTGTTTGGGTTTGGTTTATTTGTCCAATTACTTTTGACCTCCTAAAATGTGGAGTGTTTGTAAAGAAATGTGTACAATTCCTACAATTTCTATCAGATATTTTTGTTCAAACCTTCAAATTAAACGTTACAATCTGCACTTGAATTCTGTTGTAGAGGTTTCATTTCAAATCCAATGTGGTGGCATGCAGAGCCCAACTCTCGAAAATTGTGTCACTGTCCAAATATTTCTGGACCTAACTGTAAGTGTGTGTGACTGCTCCTAGCGATATTGTGCGCCACGGGTAGTGATTTGCTCGTGACTCAAAAATGATGGGGGCGAGTGCGATCGGCAGCGACATCGCTAGCTATATTGCTGCGTGTAAAGTGGCCTTTAGAGTGCTAACCACTGAGCCACCGTGCTGCCCACTGTATAGTGTTAACCACTGAGCCACTGTGCTGCCAACTGTATAGTGTAAAGCCTGCTTTACACGGTACGGTCTATCGTGCAATTTTACAATCGATCGTACCCGCCCCGTCGTTTGTGCGTCCCGAGCAATTAGTTGCCCGTGGCGCACAAAGTCGTTAACCCCCGTCACACGCACTTACCTGCTGTGCGACGTCACTGTGGGCGGCGAACATCCTCTTCCTGAAGGGGGAGGGATATGTATGTTGATGGTTATTCGGCGTTACAGCGACATCACACAGCGGCCGGCCACCTCCTTCCTTCTGCATAGTCGGCAAGTGCCGCGTGACGGAGGTAAACTGCTGTTCATCGTTCCCTGGGTGTCACACGGAGCGACGTGTGCTACCCCGGGAACGATGAGAAACCGGCGCCATTTTAATTAAACGAGATTATGAAATCGAGCAACGAGTACACGACTCACGATTTGTGAGCGATACTGCGTCGCTTGGAGGTGTCACACAGCCCGACGTCGCAAGCGATGCCGGATGTACGTCACAAAAACCGTGACCCCGACGATCTACCGTACGATAGATTGTCTCGTGTAAAGCACCCTTTAACCACTGAGCCACTGTGCTGCCCATGGTTGAACAATTATCCATCTAGTAACTGGTTGCCTACAGAGGCTTATACATTTTAGATTATGTTGGCTACTCCAGTTGTTCACAGTAGCTGTACATATTCAGTCTCACTTGGTGAATGACGGCTGATGTATTTCCAGAAAGTTCGTTATAGAAGACAAACGATCTTTCATGGAACCGTTGTTCATGTAAAGATGCTAATACACCTTTAGACAATTCGTCAGCTGAGCGTTCATGTGTTCTTTATGAGGAGAGCGGTGTAAGCACTTGGCAGACTCAACTAACCGCAGCTTAACTGCATGCAGAACAAAAGGATCAAACCGCCTGATGCTTATCTTCTTAAAGGGAACCGGTCACAAGGTTTTACCCATATAGATTACAGCCAGCACCTGCTCAAGGAAATCTGTCACCACTTTCACCTTTTTAAGCTGTTAATATGGGCATAGAGGTTTAGAATGCTGAAAAAACATCATACCTTTTATGTCTCATATCAAATGCCTTGTTGGGGAAAAAAAAAAATCAGCTTTTATCACTATAGATTGATCGATATGTACACATATACGCTCTTCCAGGCTATGGGACGGATGCTGCCTAGAAGATAACTCCGCCTCCAGAGCTTATTTTTACCTAGAAGGGGCATTGCCAGTGTGAGACAAGTAACTATCACAAAACAGGAGAAATTAAATTTGACTTCGTGCAAGCACATTTTTTTGCAGCTCCATGAGCTCTGCTTTATTGCAACAATATTGCAACACGGTCTGCCTGTGAGATTGAGGCTGAAGCTGAGAGGAGCCTGCAGAAGTGTCAGTAAGGCTGGAGTCACACTTGCGATTAACTCGCACGAGTGCAATGCGAGAAAATCTTGCATTGCACTCGGACCAATATTAATCAATGAGGCAGTTCCCATCTGCTATTTTTTTCTCAGCTGAAATCGGACTGAGAAAAACATCGCAGCATGCTTCGATTTGTAAAGTTTCTCGCAAGAGTCTCTCCAATGCAAGTCTATGGGTGCGTGAAAAAAAACGGATGTCACACGGATGGCGCACACACAACATCCTAGTGACATGCGTTTTTCTAAATACATTTATCGCATGTTGCAGAGAACACTGGAAATGAGTGAGGTCTGTCAATGTCGGTCAATCTCTATCTCTGTCAGTTGATCTCTCCCTCTCTGTCTCTATTCTCTCTCTGTCGGTCTATCCCTCTCTCCCCCCTCTCTCTCATACTCACAGATTCCCGATCACCGGCGCGGCGCTGCACAGCTGTCACAAAGCTCTGGCAGCTTTTCCTCTTTTGAAAAAGCCGGCCGCTCATTATTTCATCACGTATTCCCTGCTTTCCCCGCCCACTGGCGCCTATGATTGGTTGCAGTTGGACACGCCCCCACGTTGAGTGACAGCTGTCTCACTGCAACCAATCACAGCTGCCGGTGGGCGGGTCTACATCATGCAGTAAAATAAATAAATAATTAAAAAAAAAACCTGCGTGCGGTCCCCCCCAATTTTCATACCAGCCAGGGTAAAGCCATACGGCTGGAGGCTGGTATTGTCAGGATGGGGAGCCCCACGTTATAGGGAGCCCCCCCACCCTAAAAATATCAGCCAGCAGCCGCCCGGAATTGCCGCATCTATTAGTTGCGACAGTCCCGGGACTGTACCCGGCTTATCCCGAATTGCCCTGGCCATGGCAATCAAGGTAATAAGGGGTTAATTGCAGCAGCCCATAGCTGCCACTAATGCGGGCGTCGCATGGTACGATCTATCGTGCGATCACACGAGAGATCGTACCCACCCCCGTCATTTGTGCGTCATGGGCAAATCGCTGCCCGTGTCGCACAAAGTCGTTAGACCGTCATCACACGTACTTACCTGTTGAGCGACCTCGCTGTGGGCGGCGAACATCCTCTTCCTGAAGGGGGAGGGACAATCAGCGTCACAGCGACGTCACACAACCGCCGGCCAATAGAAGCGGAGGGGCAGAGATGAGCGGGACGTAAACATCCCGCCCACCTCCTTCCTTCCGCATAGCCGGTGGGTGCCGCGGGACGCAGGTAAGCTGTGTTCATTGTTCCCGGGGTGTCACACGGAGCAATGTGTGCTGCCCCGGGTACAATGAACAACCGGCGCCATGAAAAATAAACAATTTTTTAAAAATAAGCGACGTGTACACGACTCGCGATTTGTGACCCATTCATCGTCGCTCGGAGGTGTCACACGAAACGACGTTGCAAACTATGCCGGATGTGCGTCACGAAAACCGTGACCCCGACGATCCATCGCACGATAGATCGTCTCGTGTGACGCCCGCATTAGTCCTAGGTTAATCATGGCAGGCGTCTCCCTGAGATACCTTCCATAATTAACCTGTAAGTTAAAGAAAATAAACACATACACCCAAAAATTCCTTATTTGAAATAAATGACAAAAAAAATAACCTCTTTCACCCTTTATTTTTTTCAAAGTCCCCAAATACCCCTCCAGGCCCGACGTAATCCACAGAAGTCCCACGACGCTTTCCGCTCTACTACATCGGAAGCTGACAGAGAGTGGCCACAGACCACGACCGCTCTCTGTGAGCTCTCCAAGGCAACTGAAGTGAGTTGCGCTATCAGCGATGACGTCACTCAGGTTACCCGCGGCCACAGATCTCAACTGGAGGACTTCAGCTGTGGCCACGGGTAAACTCAGTGACGGCACCGCTGATCACGCAGATCACTTCTGTCACTCAGGGGAAAATCAGGCCACGACACACAGACAGAGCCGCAGGATGACAATGAAGTCGAGTGAAGTTCATCCGAGTTAATTTTTATCGCGCGGCTCTGTCTGTGGCTGCTGTCAGCGACCATGTAGCAGAGCTGAATGGCAGATGACATAGCTGCTGAGAATAAAAAATAAATCACAATCGCATTTCAGTTGCATTGCACACGGATCAACACTCGGACAGAGCTCATGCTACTTTCTAGCATGAGAATCGGTCCGATTTTCCAGTCGCAAGTGTGACTCCAGCCTAAGGGCTCATGTCCACTTGCGATTAAAAATGTCTGCGGTACTTACCCAGAAAAGTGAGTCGAGTGTCCTGCGTGTGGTCTGCGGTTTTTTTTTTCTCACCTGGCATCCGTATGACATGCGAGTGTCATGCGAGTGCTGTGAGAGTACTATGCAAGTGTGTAGATTTTTCTCATCAAGGATCCGTGTGACATGCGTATGACATCCATATTACATGCATATGCCATCCGTATTGTAATATTTTTCTCTCACCCATAGACTTGCATTAGCAAGTCTGGTGTGATCTACACAGCCATACGCAGCATGCTGCAATTTGATCCTCAGCACAGTGAGAGCTGAGGACAAAATGGCAAAAGGACACTGCTCCATAGATTAACACTGGTGCGAGTGCGATCCAATTTTTAATCGGATCGCACTCGCACATCATAATCGCAAGTGGACAAGAGCCCTAATAATCACATACAGCTCTGCAGTGAGAGCAAATAGCGACCATCACACTGATAACACCCCAAATAATCTCTGGAGGAAAAGTTGTCTTCCAGGCAGCATCTGCCCCATAGCCTGGAAGAGCTCATTTACATAGTTACATAGGTTTAAATAAGACCTAGGTCCATCTAGTTCAACCTTCCTCCACCAATTCTATATTTGTCATTTATAACCAACAATGTTGTGTGTAGTGAGGAAATCATCCAGCCCTTTTTTTTTAAAAGCTGTTATAGTATCTGCCATTACTACCTCTTGTGGTAGGCATTCCACAGTCTGACTGCTCTAACTGTAAAGAACCCTTTCCTAGTTAGCTGCCAGAATCTCTTTTCTTCCACTCGCAGTGAGTGTCCCCTGGTCCTTAGGCGGGCTTTGCACGTTGCAACATCGGTAACAATGTGTTACCGATGCTGCAGCGATAGTCCCGCCCCCGTCGCACGTTCGATATATAGTGAAAGCTGCCGTAGCGATTATTATCGCTACGGCAGCTTTACACGCACATACCTGCCGTGCGACGTCCCTCTGGCCGGCGACCCGCCTCCTTCCTTAGGGGGCGGGTCGTGCGGCGTCACAGTGACGTCACACGGCAGGCGGCCAATTGAAGTGGAGGGGCGGAGATGAGCAGGATGTAAACATCCCGCCCACCTCCGTCCTTCTCATTGCAGCCGGGAGGCAGGTAAGGTGAAGTTCCTCGCTCCTGCGGCTTCATACACAGCGATGTGTGCGGCCGCAGGAACGAGGAACTACATCGTACCTGTCGCTCCCCCGGCATTATGGAAATGTCGGAGGCTGCAGCGATGATACGATGACGACGATTTTGCGCTCGTTCATCGTATCAGCTAGGATTTACACACTACGACATCGCAAGTGACGCCGGATGTGCGTCACTTTCAATTTGACCCCACCGACATCGCACCTGCGATTTCGTAGTGTGCAAAGCCCGCCTTAGTATTGTCTTTGGAAGGAATAAGTCATTTGCCAGTCCTTTATATTGACCACACGTGTTTTTCTACTTATAAATGACATCTCTAAGACGTCTTTTTTCTAAGCTAAACAAATGTAACTTTTTCAACCTGTCATCATATGGGTGGCCTCCATTCCTCTCATCATACGGGCGGCCTCTATTCCTCTCATCATACGGGCGGCCTCTATTCCTCTCATCATACGGGCGGCCTCCATTCCTTGTAGTAGTCTAGTTGCCGCCTTTGAACTGACTCTAACTTCTGAATGTCCTTTTTAAAATATGAAGCCCAAAACTGGTTCCCATATTCCAGATGTGGCCTTACAAGTGATTTATAGAGAGGTAACAATACGTTGGGATCACGGGATCTAATCTCTCTTTTTATACACCCTAGAATCTTGTTTGCTTTAGCAGCTGCTGCCTGACATTGAGTGCTGCTGCTCAGCTTATTTGTAATGAGAATACCCAAGTCCTTCTCCTGTTCTGTAGTCCCGAGTTTACTTCCATTTAATGTATACGCAGCTATAGGATTACTCCGTCCTAGGTGCATTACTTTACATTTATCAACATTAAATCTCATTTGCCAAGTATCTGCCCATTCTGACATCTTATCCAGATCTTTTTGTAATATTGTACTATCAAGGTCAGTTTTTAATATCCTACATAGTTTGGTGTCATCAGCAAAGACTGACACTTTACTATCAATCCCATCCACAAGGTCAATAATAAAGTGATAAAAGAGGATATTTTAAGGTACATGATATGAGGCATAGAGGTATGATGTTTTTTTCAGCATTCTATAACCTGTCTGCCCATATTAACAGTTTAGATAGGTGAAATGTAGTGACAGATCTTTTAGTATACTCACACACAGCGCAGTCCGGTCCAATGGGCGTCGTTAGTCTTGATCCAGAGTCTTCTCTCTTCTGATCGCTGTCCTCCCTTCTCTTCTTTGTGTGGATGACGCGTCCTACGTCATCCACACAGTGCACTCCTGCGCAGGAGCACATCTTTCTTTCCTGCCGATGTGAGAGCAATGCACTGTAGTGCGCATGCGCCGGTAAAGGCTAAAGAATGCCAGTGACCCATGGGTACAGCTGGCACAGGGCTTTTGTCTTACCTCAGTAGGGCAGCCAGACATGCGCCTTTACAGGATCCCAATGGGGGGACTGGATGTTGAAGCAGGGAAGGAGGCCGGCGATCAAGAGAAGAGAGGAAGTTCTGGATCAAAACCAGAGACACCCATCGGACCGCACCGTGCGATGAGTGGGCATAATAAAAGGTCTTTTTTGTGTGCCTTGCACAGGGGATTGTGGACATATATAGAGTATACTACTGTAGAATCATATAAAAGAAGGCTTAAAGGGCTGGCTGTACTTTATATGGGGAAAACCTGGTGGTAGGTTGCCTTTCAACGGAATTTGTCAATAGGTTTGTGCCACCAAATCTCAGAGCAACATAATGTAGACACAGAGGCCCTGATTTCACTTCCAGCAATATATCACTTACTGGGCTGCTTGCTGCAGTTTTGATAATTTCCAACTTTAAAAAAGTGATTTTATCACTAGAGGACTAGTAAACATTCTGCCAGGTAGTTCAATCCTGCCCCCACCTCTGATGATGGCAGATTTCTGTGTATACTATGCATGGGCAGAAAGCAGCCAATCAGTGGTGTGGGCGGGATTATACAGAGCTCAGCATTCTGGCCACTTAGGCTATGTGCGCACGTTGCGTATTTACATGCAGTTACGCTGCAATTTGCACCGCAGCGTAACTGCATGCGTCCTGCGTCCCCTGCATAATCTATGAAGATTATGCAGGAGCCATGCGCACGTGGCGTATTAGAGCGCAGCGCTTCGGCTGCTGCCCGAAGCGCGCGTTCTAAGATGTGACATGTCACTTCTTTCCTGCGCTCTGCCTGCAGCTCCTGCTCTGTCTATGGGAGGGGCTGCACTCAGAGCGTATGGAATCGGCATTTTTTTTCATTATGGACTCTTTCTGCAGCGATTTGAAGAGCACGTGTGCTGTTCAAATCGCTGTAGAAATTTCTGCAGGGACAAACGCTACGTGCGCATATAGCCTAACATCTATAGCAGTGAAAATTGATTGGATCAAATGTTAGCAAGCAGCCCAGTAAGTGATGCATCACCGGAATAATTGGCTCTGCTCCAACATCATGATTCTCAGATTACATAGCAAAAACCTGGTGACAGATTCCCTTTAATATCATCAGTGAGGAGGCAAAAATATACATTAGATGGCAGGTTTAGTCCGTTTTAATCTACGATGCATGGATGCCTTGTTAGTGATGTGACCTAAGCAGATCAGAGAAAAGTTTCCATCATAGTCTACTTCTTTCCTGACAAAGATGGTGCATTAAACATTTCAGGGAAAGCTCTGTATGGTTTACATCAGCTTTTGTCTAAAGGCCGCTTTACACGCAATGACATCGCTAACGCGATGTCGTTGGTCACGGAATTCGTGACGCACATCCGGCCTCGTTAGCGACGTTGTTGCAGGTGAAACGTTCGAGCGACCGCTTACGAGCAAAAATGCTCACCTTATCGTTGCTCATTGACACACTCCTCCATTCCCAAATATCGTTGCTGCTGCAGGTACGATGTTGTTCGTCGTTCCCGAGGCAGCACACATCGCTATGTGTGACACCGTAGGAACGAGGAACGTCACCTTACCTGTGGCCCCCGGCAATGAGGAAGGAAGAAGGTGGGCGGGATGTTTTCATTCCGCTCATCTCCGCCCCTCCTCTTCGATTGGGCGCCCGCTTAGTGACGTCGCTGTGATGCCGCACGGACCGCCCCCTTAGAAAGGAGGCGATTCACCGGTCACAGCGACATCGCTAGGCAGGTAAGTATGTGTGACGGATCCGAGCAGCGATTTGCCCGTGACGCACAAACGACGGGGGCGGGTACGCACGCTAGCGATCTCGCTATCGAGATAGCAGCGTGTAAAGCGGCCTTAAGGCTAGGTTCACATTTCCGTCAATTTGTATCTGTGACAATCCGCGGCTCTGGTAAACAATGGAATCAGTTTGGCGGATTCCGTTGTTTCCCATAGACTTGTATTAGTGACGGATTGCGACTGATGACCTTGCGTTGCATCCGCTGCTCGGCGCATCAGTCGTCTTTGGACTGACCGCCGGTCGGAAACAAAGCAGAATGTAACGTTTTTTGGGCCGTCAAAATTAACGCACCGCGCAGGAATCTGTTGCAATCAGTCAAGCTTGTAATGGATGTCTATGGTGCTGGATTCCGTCATAATCCGTCTTACAGAATCCAGTGCTGGATTCCGTCATGCTCTACTGAGCATGCCCACCATGTTTGGCACACCCACTGGGCTGTCCCAAACACAAACGGACTCACAGTGGATGTAACAGACGCAACGGATCAGTTTTTTTCACAGGATTCCTGTGAACGGAATCCTGTGAAAAACACATCCGTTGCGTCAGTTGCCATCTAAAAAACGACGGATCCGTCGCTGACAGATCTGACGGATTTAAAACAACGGGAATGTGAACCTAGCCTAATGTGTATGGGTAAAGCAATGGCGGAATGGGACTGTAATAAGTTAATTTGTGTTGGTAGAATTCCAAGATTCCGAACAAAACAGAGTTTCTTCGCTTTGCCGAATATTCTAAATGTGCAGAGAATAAACAGGTGAAATACTATCCGGGGATGTGGAGCTTTACTATGTATAGCTGCGTCTTCATGCTGCTTTTCATGACTTTGTCTATTTTTACATCGGTTGCTTTCGTTGTCAGCTTCTTAATCTTATCTTAATGTTTGTTAGACTCTGCCAGTTGCGTCACTATAGCCAGGAGCCGATTCCCTTGGCGCTCGTGAACATAGGTACCGCATTTAACAAATTCCCGTCTGAATAGTAATTAGACAGACAACAGATGCAAGGTGGAGTGCAGGCAGACTACAGGGAATTGTGTTGAATAATGCAATCTTACTAATTCCTTGCTATTGTGTATCACTGAGAGTGTGATGCACTAAGGATTGTTTTGATTCCTTATCATTAATCAGAACTTAATCTTCAGGCATGTGACCTTTTAATGACCGTACCTGCCATACATACTAAATGTAGGCCACTATTGCAGCGCATATTTGTCATATGTATTGTATACATAATACTTTGTCTTGGCCACATGCTAAGAGCAAGAAATTGTATTACGGTATTACCCCAAGGAGAAAAGCCGCGCTTGTCATTTCTGCATATGTATAAATAGAAATATGCTGCTCTTGCCATGACACTCCCTTTTTAGATTGGATCAACTAATCATTGCAAGACAAGCTTGAGAAAAGCTGGCGTATCTACTGCTGCTAGGTGTATGTACTATTCGAGGCAGACGGAGATGGTCAGCCATTTTTATCTACAAACATTTTTTTGGTCCGAGGTACAAATTTTCATATTGATCCAATATTAAGGGCCTGAAAACTTTTTTTACGGCGTACTTAAAAGGATACATAATCAGAATCACCGTAGGTATATGAATAGTACATCCACAGAACTGATATGGAGAGTTTCTGCTACAAAAAAAATCAATGTCAACACACCCTACTGTAATTTACACAGTTTTTGGAGCAGAAACTGTGCAGATACTTTACAAATATTTCTCAATCTCAAAACATCAAGTTTTGAAGATTTTTGAGCTGTAATAGAACCATGTAGCATCATGTCATCTGACCAGTTATGGCTTACTATGTGTGTAGAATATTAGAATCATTGTCAGTAGATGAAAACAGCCTGAAAATCACTGTCAGTACATGAATTCAGCACAAGATCCACCCTCAGTAAAGGAATATATCGCCATACCTGTCATCAGTACATGCATACATCAACAAGCTAAGTACAAAGATCAATTACAATGCCAGGTCAGCGCTATATGCATTTGTATTACATGACCCTATAACTCCCAGTATGTCCTTAACAATGGTAAGGAGATACTGGGAGTTGTTGCTACTAGCTATCATCAGACTGCAGACGATACGTGAACCATAGTCGTGGTGACACGCAGGCAGTATCACAAATAATCAATTTACTTTGATATACCTTATAGGCAACAGGTTCTCTGATCTCATACCCATCCCATTTGTTTCCATGTAGTAAAGATGTCAAAATGAGATTTCATGCCCAGGGCTTATCTCTGTAGACTTCCCTCTTCTCTCGTCTTCTGCCACAGTTTGTGACACTGTGCCCTTAAAAATAGAAGTATCATTATAATGCCCCTTGCGAACTATGGCCTCAATATTGTCCTTCCTCATACTGTCCACATATTCAGTGTTCCCTCATGCTCTCACCTTTCCATACTGCCCACCATGTCTCACTATTCCATGCTGTCCTTCCACAGTCCCACAACTCCATACTGTCCCCCACAGTCCCACGACTCCATACTGTCCCCCACAGTCCCACGACTCCATACTGTCCCCCACAGTCCCACGACTCCATACTGTCCCCCACAGTCCCACGACTCCATACTGTCCCCCACAGTCCCACGACTCCATACTGTCCCCCACAGTCCCACGACTCCATACTGTCCCCCACAGTCCCACGACTCCATACTGTCCCCCACAGTCCCACAACTCCATACTGTCCCCCCACAGTCCCACGACTCCATACTGTCCCCCACAGTCCCACGACTCCATACTGTCCCCCACAGTCCCACGACTCCATACTGTCCCCCACAGTCCCACAACTCTATACTGTCCCCCACAGTCCCACAACTCCATACTGTCCCCCACAGTCCCACAACTCCATGCTGTCCCCCCACAGTCCCACAATCCATACTGTCCCCCCACAGTCCCACAGCTGTATACTGTCCTCCCACAGTCCCACAACTCCATACTGTCCTCCCACAGTCCCACAACTCCATACTGTCCCCCCACAGTCCCACAACTCCATACTGTCCCCCCACAGTCCCACAACTCCATACTGTCCCCCCACAGTCCCACAATCCATACTGTCCCCCCACAGTCCCACAGCTCTATACTGTCCCCCACAGTCCGACAGCTCTATACTGTTCCTTCAAGCAGCAACTTTAACTCCATGTTGTCATTGCACACTCCCACAACTCCATACTCAGGGCAACTTACATTGACATGACTTCCACCAGGATGGCCCCGATGGTTTCCAGACACGACTACAATCCTTCAGGAGAGACGATGTCAGGGCTGAACATGGCTTTTCTGTCCTCACATCATATCTGGTTTTGGGCATTACTGTATAAGACGTCTGGGTTGTACATTAAAGAGAACTTGTCCAATTTTTGCTTTTATTTTATTTTTGATGCTCCCCTAGGTATTCTGCCTTATTTAAAAAAAAATAAAAAAAAATAAAAAACTAAACAAGATTTTTTTTTTTTTTTAGAGCTAATTTCTCTGTTCATTCCTTCCAAGGGGGCGTGGTCAGGCTGCATTATGTCCCCATAATAAAATTCCATAAAAATTAGCACCAAATAAAAAGACCGATATATCTGAAACCGTATGATATTTATGTATTTAAATAAATGGAATAATCAGGGGAGCAGCAAGAATAAAAGAAGCTCTCAATCTGGACACTTTTTGCCGAGTGACGGGTCCTCTTTAGGAAACATGTTGTGGACACATGGTGCCTTCATGGTAACTACGGTAGTATTTTTTTTAATCACGATGCTAAGAATATATTTTTAAGGATCTCTTTTTGTTAATATGCGTGCCCACCTGATATACAGCCACATTTACTAATTAGAGAATTGGAATTGTGACGTTTCGCTTCCGTGCGCCCTTCGCTCTTGTCATGAGAGCGGAGAAGTCGGCAGCTGTGGCGTCCACGTGCCTTTTATAGGTGACATTGTTACATAGCCTTCACTGTAACAATGACATTTTTTCACATGTACAAGTTGGTCTATACAAGTGACCTTGGGAAAGGAGACACTCGTGCTGCAACAAGATGTTCTAGAAAAGCTTAAAACCAGGTGGGAGGGAGAATTAATAATTTAGGGACTGTTGGTTCTAAATAATACAGCCGTGCGACCTGCAGCGAGGGCGGCATATTGACCTTGAAAAAAGAAACGTCTTTCACTTAAGCGGGCTTTACACGCTGCGACATCGCTAATGCGGAGTCGTTGGGGTCACGGAATTTGTGACGCACATCCGGCCGCATTAGCGATGCCGTTGCGTGTGACACCGATAAGCGATTTTGCATCGTTGCAAAAACGTGCAAAATCGCTAATCGGCGACATGGGGGTCCATTCTAAATAATCGTTACTGCAGCAGTAACGAAGTTGTTCCTCGTTCCTGCGGCAGCACACATCGCTGCGTGTGACGCCGCAGGAACGAGGAAGCTCCCCTTACCTGCCTCCCGGCCGCTATGCGGAAGGAAGGAGGTGGGCGGGATGTTACGTCCCGCTCATCTCCGCCCCTCCGCTGCTATTGGGCGGCGGTTCAGTGACGCTTCAGTGACGTCGCTGTGACGCCGCACGGACCGCCCCCTTAGAAAGGAGGCAGTTCGCCCGTCACAGCGACGTCGCCAGACAGGTAAGTATGTGTGACGGCTGTTGTGCGACACGGGCAGCGATTTGCCCGTGTCGCGCAACAGATGGGGGCGGGTACCCACACTAGCGATATCGGGACCGATATCGCAGTGTGTAAAGTAGCCTTAAGGCTTCATTCAGACGGTCGTGATTTCTCACGTATGCAAAAAAAATGGAACAATCGTCAGAGTTTCGGCACAAGGTGGTCAATGTCAGTTTTTGCCATCAGTGATATTTTTTAGCTTATGGATCAGTAAATATATTGGAAAGCTTCTCCTATCACAAACAGAACACGGACTATATATTAATGGCATCTGTGTGCTGTGATTTTCACAGACCACTTCATCCGTGATGGTGTTAAAAATCGGGCTCATGTCTGTGATTTTTAAACAGACAAGCAGTGCACAAAAAGAAACACGCGAACAGCCCCATAGACTATAATGGGTTTCTGAAAATCACTGATAGAACATGTCCATGAAACAGAGAAGTCTGAATGAGGCCTTATTGCACGGTAGACCATAGTGATACCGTCGTTCATAAAACTGCAATTATTATAGTCACAGAATTCCTCAAAAAAAGACACCAGACACACGTCCAAGCAGAGTGAAGCACAATGGCGTCTGAATGTTTCCAATCTGCTGGGACTGTTCTGAATTTTCAGAAATAGTCTCTGTAAATTCAGCTTTTCTGGGCCAAAGAGGGTTAGGGTTTATACAGTGTGTCCACCCATATCCTGTCCACCGCCATTAACTTGAGAACGGCAGCAGCTATAGGCATAGAAGTGGTGTCTAGGTATAGTAAAGCAGCCATGCGCTGCGCAATGAAACCACCTATAGCGCCACCTGGTGGAAAACAGATTTAGCATTTTTATCTCGAAAACGGAATGAGATAGAGGAAAAAAGTGAATTACAAAGTTGTAGGGCATCATCAATTCAATACGAATCGACACCTTGCATACAGAAATGCTATGATTAGAACGTGTAAAACTCACAAGGCTGCAGACGTGAAGCGATACCTCATGGTGATCTTCCTACAAGTCATTGGGTATGGTGGCTGTGTGGAGTGGCCTCCACGCTCACCTGACCTGACCCCACTGGACTTCTTTCTGTGAGGTCACATCAAACAGCAGGTGTATGCGACCCCTCCACCAACATTGCAGGACCTACGACGACATATCACAGATGCTTGTGCAAACGTGTCACCTACCATATTGCCCAGCGTGCAGCAAGATACAGTATGCTGTGCAGAGTCCAGATGTGCATTGCAGCTGACGGGGGCCACTTTGAGCATCAAAGTTAAATGAGCGTCATATGCGTGACCAGCATTCAATGTTTTGGGGGGGGGTCATGGGTTTCATATCATAGAATTTCTGTATGCAAGGTGTCGATTCGGATTGAATTGACAATGCCCTGCAAAATTGTAATTCACTTTTTTCTCTCTTTCGTTCCATTTTCGAGATAAAAATGCTAACTCCGTTGTTTTCCACCAGGTGGCGCTATAGGTGGTTTCACTGCGTAGCGCATGGCTACTTTACTATACCTAGACACCACTTCTATGCCTATAGCTGCCGCCAGTCTCAAGTTAATGGCGGTGGACAGGACACACTGTATAAACCAGGGGTCTCAAACTCGGCTGGGTGTTTGGGCCGCACAGAGGAAAAAAAAATATTTGGGGGGCCTCACTCTTTATTCAAACTAGAAAAAATTATTTTTAGAGGCAGTATATCAAATTTTTACTAGCAATCCTACCTTCATTAAATATTTAAAACATCAATTTTTATTAGATAAGTTTAAAAATACAAAATATTCCCACACCGTGAGTGAATACACACAACCAACAAAAACACAAATTCGGACACAATGAGGCCACAATAGGGACCTCTTTAAATGCGGAGTTATTGTGGAAGTCTTGGTACTGTCTATCTAGATTAGGGCAAAAAAAAAATATATCTAAATGCACCCTACATCAGTCTGTCCGCTACCTGTCAATGGAGATATAACTTACGTTATAACAGACCAATTGGTCTGCCACAAGCACCGTCTTTGAGGGACACTTGCTGCCACATATGCAGCTGAACATCAGAATGGCGATTGTGCCTTTTAAACTCCTGATGAACCCCAATACATATTAGTGGGGGGAAACGCGTCGAGTTTTCTTTTTGGACTTTTTGCGGACTGTATCTATGTGGAAAAGCTGCCGTGAGAATATTTAAGATAAGTGACCATCTTGAATAATTATCTAAATATCTAAACTGCCTATATGTAAATTAGTGAGGGAGTTTAGGGACAGCTTCCAGGGCTAGCCGCCGTGGAATGGGGGCACCTATTTAACTTTAGGGTGCGTGTAACGTAAGTTATATCTCCATTGACAGGTAGCGGACAGACTGATGTAGGGTGCATTTAGATATTTTTTTTTTTTTGCCCTAATCTAGATAGACAGTACGAAGACTTCCACAATAACTCCGCATTTAAAGAGGTCCCTATTGTGGCCTCATTGTGTCCGAATTTGTGTTTTTGTTGGTTGTGGGCCTCACTCTTTGCAGGACAAAGTGACATTTTTATTGGTACCATATATCATTTTTTTTTATTTTTTTTTACACACCTTGGGATCGCTGATTTTGAATATTTTCAATTGTTCATTATAGCAAACGTGCCCATTTGTTTAAATATAAACATTTTTTTTTATTTTATATTTTTTTTTTACATTTTTTTTTTCCAAAACGTTTTTTATTGATTTTTCAAATTTGTAAAAACATGACAAGTATCATTGCAAAAAAAGAACATTCGTCTGACAAAATGTGACATAGAGGTGGGTGATACCCCAATTTGGAGTTCCATGTTGCTGTTCGATTTAAGATAGTATACAGTAACATTAAACCAAAACAGAGGTAATGAAATATAATATAACATATGCAATACAATTCGTTAAATCTCTGTGTCGTCCCTGAATGATTTCAATTTTGCTAGCGTGTCTTGGTATTCCCAACCGTCTCGTCTCCCCCTCCCGCCAGAGCCCCCTCCTAGGTGATTCTCAGTTTACCCAGGCTGTCCTGGATATCGCTCAGGATATACCACTCCGAGTGAACAAAAGGTGCCATCAGGTTAATTATTTCTCCCTGTGTGAATTGGCTTTCAATAAAATGTCTCCATCTCACAAAAAACTTGGCGGTCAACCCATCTTTATCCCTCTTCGCTTCTAGTTTTTCCCACTTCAGAAGGTTGTGTAATTCGCCCACAACCTCCTTTATGGATGGGCCCTCCCTTTGAATCCAGTGTTTTAAGATGCAACGCTTAGCTATCATGGCTATGTCATGCGTTATTGCGTATTTCCTCTTTTCCTGCGTGCTCGGTCCTCCTCCTACTCCTCCCTCAAAGGAGTGGAAAATCCACACCATTAAGTCTAGTTTGCTGAAAATTCCCCATGTTGACTGGGCAAATAGTCTGACTTGGTTCCAGAACCTAGCGATTGTCTCACATTCCCATAGCCCATGCAGCATATCCGTTTTTTCTTTTTGACACTTAGGACACCACCTATCCCTACCTGGTATGTTGAAACCTATAATGGCCCTATGTAGAATTCTGAATTGAGTGTCTCTCCATCTCTCATTGGTAATATGTTTCCGCACTTGTACCCATCCTCTCAGTATATCATCCACCACTTCTTCCCTTCCCAATTGTTTCCCCCACGCTTTTAAAGTCCGACTATCCTCCCGTGAGATAAGCACCCCCCTTAGCGATCGATAAATTTTAGAGACATTTATACTTGTTACATCACATTCCAGTAACTCATCAATCGAACTTCTGTTCAGCTCTCTTCCAACCACACCCAGGTCTCCTATTATTCCATGTTTCAATTGTTCATACTGGATGACATGTGAGCTATTAAGGTTGTACTTATCCAACACTTCCCGATCTGTCATCCACCTCCTGTCCTCCACATTCATAACATCTATCATTCTCCTGACTCCCCTCTCTTTCCATCTAGTAAATAGCTTGTTTTCTCGTCCCAGGGGAAAATTTGGGAATGCCCAGGGGTTCAAGTACTTGGACACTTTCCATGAGAGCCCCAGTTTTTTCCTTACCGACTTCCATGTTAGCATGGTGTCTCGGAATATAATTGAGTTCCTTATGTGCCCTTCAACCCTGGATAGTGGGGAGTGCAGAATGGACGTCAGATCCCACGGTGACGCATATTTAGTTTCCATCGCATGATCTGAGTGCCTACTCGTTCCTCTCACCCAATCAATTACATGCCTCATGATACATACAAGATTATACCCTTGGACATCTGGAAAGTTTAGACCTCCCTCCTCTGCTGACTTCATCAGCGTACGCAGCTTTATTCTGGGTTTCCTTCCCCTCCACAGAAATTCTGTATACGCGGAGTTGAGCTTATTCACATCCTTTAGTTTTAGCAATAGCGGGATTGTCTGGAAGGGATACAGCAGCCTAGGAAAGCTCATCATTTTTATCAGGTGGCATCTTGCCAGTAATGGAAGTGGCAGACCTTTCCATCCCTTTAATTGAACTATAATTTTCCTGATTAGCGGTCCATAATTCAAGTTATAGATTGTTTCCACCGATCTTCCTATATGCACTCCCAGGTATTTAATTGAAGATTGTGCTATAGGAATTCCACATAGACAGCCATCCCTTATTTGTCCCCCCATTGTCCCATGATGCCCCTTTAGGAACATGATCTCGCATTTTTTTTTGTTCAGTTTGAAACCGGAGAATGAGCCAAATTTTTCAATCAAGGCAAGAGTCTGTGGCAAATCCGCACCGGGGTCCCCCATATAAAGTATGATGTCATCAGCAAAAAGCGCTGTCTTTACTTCTGAACCCCTTATCTTGATTCCTTTAAAGCTATTTTGTCCCTGTAGTATTCTTGACAACGGCTCGATTGCCAGGTTGAATAAAAGAGGAGATAATGGGCAGCCCTGTCTTGTTCCCTTCATCAAAGGGAACACGTCTGATAGAAAGCCCGGAGTGTGTACCCTAGCTCCCGAGTTGGCATAAAGGTTTCTAATGTAAAGTCTCATCTTGCCTACAATCCCTATGGCCTCCATTACCCTGTCTAACCACCCCCAATTTACATTATCAAACGCTTTTTCTGCGTCAAGTGTAACTAGGGCAGGTCTAGCCCCTCCCTCAGTGAGACCCAGTCTAACCGCGTCTACCACTAGAATTGTCTTTCGGATATTGGTAACGGCATTTCTCCCCTTAATAAACCCCACCTGGTGATTCGTAATGATCCTAGGTAAGATCTCGGCCAGTCTATTAGCCATGATCTTGGACATAATTTTTAAATCCTGATTTATGAGCGATATAGGTCTATAACTAGAGGGATCATCCAGGTCCTTGGTTCCCTTGGGGAGTAATTTAATATATGCTATGTTGGAATTTTTGGTTATTTCCGCCCCTCCCAGGAAAGCATTAAAGACTGAGGTTAGATCCGGCGAGATCAGATCCTTCAGAGCCTTATAGAATTCACTATTGAAACCGTCAGGTCCCGGTGCCTTGTTGGTGTTAAGCTCCCCAATTGTTCTCGTCACCTCCTCTACTGTGATATCTGCGTTTAAGGCACTCAAATCTTCCTCCGTCAAGCTAGGCATTTGGGCTTGTCTTAGCCACTCTGCCTCATCAGTCATGTCGTTATTCCCTGACCCATATAGTTTTCTATAGTAATCTCCCAACAGTTTATTAATGTCCTTAGGATCCGTAGTCACCTCTCCCCCCTTTGTTTTCAGTTTAGAGATCACTGTCATCTTTCTGCTGCCCCTTGCCAGATTGGCCAACATCCTTCCCGCCTTGTTGCCAAACCTATGTAAGTCAACCTCCTTGTGCGACCAGAATAGTTGTTCCTTTTTTTTGGCCCATTCGTCAAATCCCTCTTTTGCCTCCAGCCATCTGCCTTTTGTCATGGGAGATCTATTTGTCACATAATTTGTATATGCTACCCGTACTGCTTCACTATGGAAATTATAATTCTCATTGGTTTTCCGTTTGATCATGGCTGCGTACCCCACCAGACGGCCCCTTAGGACCGCTTTTGCAGTTTCCCAAAATATCACTGGGGACTCTCTATGTTCCTTATTGTCCTCTGCGAATTCTCCCCACCACTCCTGTAGCACCTTATGGAAATTATCTTGCCTGAGAAGGAACGATGGGAATCTCCATATGATATCTGTACCTCTCCTGAATTTCTCTCTAATGCCCAATCTCACCGGACTATGATCAGAGATCACCATATTCTCTATCACACAATCTTGCGTACCACTCAGTAAGTCTTGCGAGATCCAGAACTGATCAATACGTGACCAGCTATCATGAGGGTGAGAGAAGTGTGTATACTCTCTGTCATGTGGGTGAGTTAGTCTCCAGATGTCTTTCAGTCCTACGTCTTCTAATGTTACATCCCTACTGTCTAAACTCCTGCCCACATTAGCTGTCCCCTCCTCGCCCCTCCTCCTATCTTCAGCTGAGTCTGGGACGGTGTTAAAATCGCCTCCCACTATAATGTTAGCCTCCCCATCTGCTAATATGATGGCCTTTATGTCATCATGAAATGTGATTTGTTGTGAATTTGGGCCATAGACATTATAAATACTGAGTTTACCCGCTGGACTAACGATTGTTAAGTGCTGCCACCTTCCATGGTCGTCTGCCTCATGCGCCACTACCTCATGACTGAATTGTTTATTTATTAGAATCATAGTGCCCGCTTTTCTACCTTGTGCCGCTGCCCCGTAAACGGTGCCCACCCAATGTTTCTTCATGCGGAAAAAGTCCTCCCCCCCCAAGTGGGTTTCCTGTAATAAGGCAATGTCTGTCTTTAGTCTTTTCAGATGTCTCAATATCATTGCTCGTTTGTTAGGTGATCTCAGCCCTTTAACATTCCACGTAGTTATCTGTATCATGTTTACCTGTGTATTCTGCTTTTACTACTCCCTCCCCTATGGGCCCCTGCATCAAGGAAGACGAGATGTTCGACACTAGAATCACAGTTGGTACCACAAAATCGACACTCCCTTTCCCCACCTTGCAAATATAACAAATACAACAAAAAGCATGTAACTGTAAAACATATTTTCCCTTCCGAGAAATCCACGGCGCTTCCCGCCACGTTGGTGAGCTCCCCTATTCCTAGCCAAAATATGTAGCTCCCTAATCACCCCCCAAAAAATATATGTTCTATCCCCGGACTAACTTGAATAAGCCTTTGAAAATTATGCAAAAATTAGCACAGTATGTCAAAACCTCAGCAAGATTCTCCAGTCCTACTTATCTCTGACTCCAGGTAGCCATCAGTCCGCCCAGAACAGGCCCACTTCAATTGAATTTGGATGATGTTCCTGGACAAAGGAGAAAAAGAAAAAAAAGACCAAGGGGAGAGAAGATGGAGAAAGAAAGAAGAACAAAAAAAAAAAAAGAGAGGGGGGGGAAGAGGACCCAGACTTTGGGATGTTTTCCTCTCTTTTCTCCCTTCCCCCTCCTCCTCTCACCTCCCCAACCCTCTCTCCGTAATGCATCCTCCTCAACGCCTCTCCCTGTTTGGGAAGAGAAAAAAAAACAAAAAAAAAAAAAAAACAGGCAAAAAAAAGAAAAACAATGAGCGAGTTCCAGTTCAGGTATCATGGTTTCTCTCCAAGGGTTGGTTCCTGTGTTCCAGGCGAGAATTATGCTGTCGACCCGGGCTTGGCCTCCTTTCCTCCCTGGTCTCGACTTGCTTTTGTCCCCCAAGACGTCCCACATCTCTTCCTGAGCTTGTGGGGGATCCTCTTCTATTATTCCCTTCTCCACTAGCTCCTTTTTCTTGCCTTTCTGACCTAGTCTTGTTGAGCTCTGCCATGAGAATGTTTTCTGCTTCTTTGTAGTCCTTGTAGTATACAAACGAGCCATTGGGGTTTCTAACTTTCAGTGTAGCAGGGTATAATAGCTGGCACTTTACTTTTTTGTTGTACAGAAATGAGCAAATTTTGGTAAATTCTTTTCTCCTTCTGGATACTTCCGCTGAATAATCCCCAAAAATTAGCAGTCTGTTGCCTTGATATTGTAGTGGACGCTTTCGTTCTCTAAAAGCCCTCAATATTTCCTCCTTATGCTTATAATCAAGGTACTTGACAATCACCTGCCTGGCTCTTATCGGGGTATTCTTGTTTGAGTTTTGGCCCTCTCCCTTATTCGCCTCCTGGTGTCTCAGTGGACCCACTCTGTGGGCTCTTTCAACTCTGAATTTCGCCTTTATGCCCAGGGCCTGCGGTAGCTCCAACTCGCATATATTATCCAACTGTCCAATCGACACAGACTCTGGCAACCCGACTATACGTAGGTTGTTTCGTCTCGATCTGTTTTCCAAATCGTCCGCTTTATCCTTCAAGTATTCATTAGATTTTGCTAGAGCTGCTATTTGTGCTTGCATAGCCAGTATTGTCTCCTCGGAGTCAGATATTCTCTGCTCTGATTCTGCCAGTCTAGAGGCATGGGCATTTATCTGTTTTTGCATATTAGCTAATGATGTTTGTATGGCTGCCTCAATAGCCACTTTAACCTCTTTTGACAAGTGTGATGTCACTTCTTCAGGCAGTTTTTTATAGTCCACATTAAGCTTTTGTGTGTACTTGTCTTGGCCTGCAGGTGGTGCTGTTTTCTTAGTTCTCTTTGTCTGGACTGGGCCACCACCTCCATCCCCCAATAGCTTGCAGGCTTGTGATGTTGGTGTAGTAGGCTGTTTTTTGTTTCCTTTGGAAGGGGTACTATGAATTCTTGCATTTGACTTCCTGTGAGTCTGAGTGGGATTAATCTCCCTGTGCTGTTTGTCAGTTTCATCCTCCAACACTGCTGTGTCTCTGAGTTGCCCTGCTTTGTCTGCACCTTCTCTCCCCTCTGCCTCCATATCTCCTTCATCCTCCCATTGCGATCCACGGTCATCAGTCCCCTGCATCCACCTCTCTCCTGCTGTGTCCTCCTGTGACTCCTCGCTCACATCTTCCTTATCTCCTGTCTCCTCGCTCATATCTCCCTTATCTCTCCCCTTCCAGCTCTGTGTTTGCTTTTCTGTGTCTCTCACCATGCGTTCAGGCTCCTCCCCCATCAGGCTCCGCGCCATTATCTTATCTTCTCCCCTGTCCATATCAAAGCTTCTCCAGGCTGCCTCACTGCTCCCAGAGCTTCTCAGGAGGTACCTTTCCATAGCTGTCTGCTTTAGGTAACCTCCTGTGCTGCTCTCTGTTTGGTGGCTCGTCCGGGGGGGTCTGTTTTTAGTCGGTTTCTGTGAGGGGTGGCAGGAGATTCTCCTCTAAGCTTCCACCTCAGCCAGGACAGGAACCGGAAGTCCTTTTTTTTACATTTTATTCCTTTCTTGTAACTAATAGTCTTACAATTAGCACTATATAGAAATTTTGACCAACATCTTTTAGTAATGTTCCCCATATTGTTGTAACGTGCCCATCCTTGTCCACTTGTAGTATTGTGCCCCATCCTAGTCCCCATCCCACAGTAATGTGCTCATCCTTGTCCCCTTGTAGTATTGTGCTCATCCTTGTCCCCATGTTATAGTAATGTGTTCATCCTTGTCCCCATCCTATAGTACTGTCCCCATCCTATAGTACTGTCCCCATCCTATAGTAATGTGCCCATCCTTTAGTAATGTGCCAACCTTGTCCCCACCTTATAGTAATGTCCCCAGCATTATCCCTATTCTATAGTAATGTTTCCCATCCTTGTCCCCTTGTAGTAATGTCCCTATCCTACAGTAATGTGCCCACCTTGTCCCCATCCTATAGTACTGTGCCCATCCTATAGTACTGTGCCCATCCTAGTCCCCATCCTATAGTACTGTGCCCACCTTGTCCCCATCCTATAGTAATGTCCCCAGCCTTGTCCCCATTCTATAGTCATGTGCCCATCCTAGTACCTATCCTATAGTAATGTGCCCATACTATAGTAATAATGTCCCCATCCAATAGTATTGTGCCCATCCTTGTAATGTCCAAATCCTATAGTAATGTGCCCACCTTGTCCCCATCCTGTAGTAATGTCCCCAGCCTTGTCCCCATCCTATAGTACTGTGCCCACCTAGTCCCCATCCTATAGTACTGTGCCCACCTTGTCCCCATTCTATAGTCATGTGCCCATCCTAGTCCCTATCCTATAGTAATGTGCCCATACTATAGTAATAATGTCCCCATCCAATAGTATTGTGCCCATCCTTGTAATGTCCCAATCCTATAGTAATGTCCCCAGCCTTATCCCCATCCTGTAGTACTGTGCCCATCCTATAGTACTGTGCCCACCTTGTCCCCATCCAATAGTATTGTGCCCATCCTAGTAATGTCCCCATCCTATAGTAATGTCTCCAGCCTTATCCCCATCCCATAGTAATGTGCGCACTGTGTCCCCATCCTGTAGTAATGGGTCAGCAGCTCCCCTCACCTTCCACAGACGCCGGAGTGAAGCTGAGGGGAGTGGTCTGCGGCCACAGATCCACAGTGATTGGAGAGATCGGTCACAAGGCCGGTCTCTCCAATCAGAGCTGGGGGCGGGTAAAACACAGGTCACCCAGCTCCAGCCAATGATCAGGGCTACAGCTGCACTGATCTTGGCTGGATTTCAATGTTTCAGCCATTTTCAATGGCTGAAACATTAGCGGCTGTGATTGGCTGAGCGGCGTTCGTCAGCCAATCACAGCCCCCGTAGGTCCGGGGAGGAGACACCACCCCTCCTGAGGTCCCCTCCTCCCCGAATCTAATATTTGCAGCGATCGTAGCCACCGGGGCTGCGATTTCGCCATGACGTACTGGGTACGTCATGGGTCCTTAAGTACCAGGGAGCCATAACATACCCAGTACATCATAGTTTGCTAAGGGGTTAACTTAACGTCCAACACACACACACACACACACACACACACACACACACACACACACACACACCATTCTTACCTGTCCCGCGCTCCCCCCGCTGCCTCATCTCTGCTTCGTGCGGCCCCCAGGCCCGTGCCCCTGGTAACTATCGCGGCAGCTGCAGTGTCACTGTCAGTGATTTATGTCAGATGATTGTATTGGCGGCGCGAGAGCGGAGCGTCTGCAACACATTCATCTGACATAAAGTGCAGACAGTGGCTGCGGCCCCTGCACCTGCGGCGATAGTGAACAGGGGCACGGGCCTGGGGGCCGCACAAACTACCCTGAGGGGCCGCATGCGGCCCGCGGGCCGCGTGTTTGAGACCCCTGGTATAAACCCTGATATATCAACATTCGAATTAATTCAAAGGTTTTTTACTGTTGTATTATTAATAGTCTCCTGTTGGGTAAGACCAGAGGGACGCCTAAACACATTTTGGGTGCGTGCACATGTTCAGAATTTACAGTAGATATTTTTGCTGCAAATCCTGGCGTGTGTGCAGATAGTACACTGCACAGAATGCATGTGTTATTGTGTGCGTATTTTTTTTATGCCTTTTTTTTTTTCTCATTCATTTGAATGGGTGGAAAACACTGAAAAAATTGTACATGCTGTTGACTTAAAACTACTGCAAATCTGCGAAGGGAGATAAAAAAAGCAACGTGTGCATAAGATTTCAGAGATCTCATTCACTTTGCCGGTACGGTTTAATGCTTAATTTTTCTGCAGAAAAATATGCTGAGAAAAAAGCAGGAAAAACGCAACTTGTAATTATACTCTTACTAAATGATGTCCATATCTGGCAATGTGACACCGCATAAGCCTGTAGCTTGGTCAGGTTATGTCAGGTGTGCCATCTGCTGTCACTTTTACCAACTTAAGCCATTCAGTCTTTGTTTACCACTCTGACCACATCACTTTAATGGTCGCTTTTTAAGTCCAAATTCACATGTGCAATAGTGATGAACGAGCACTGCCATGCTTGGGTGCTTGGTACTCAAAACTGGCAGTTGGATGCTCGGATGGGCTCAACTTTTGTTCTGAATATAATGGAAGTCAAGGAGGAACTGTAGCATTTTTCTGGAAGATTTCCCCCATGGACTTCCATCATATTCACTACTTGAGTCGAGCCCATCTAAGAATCCAATTGCTCATTTTGAGTATCGAGCACCCGAGCATGATAGTGCTTGCTCATCACTATTTTCGGGCACCAGAGCAAGCACTACCATGTTTGGGTGCTCTGTACTTGAAACTAGTGATGAGCATGGTAGTGCCCACTCATTACTAGTATCGAGCACCTGAGCATGGTAGTGCCCGCTCATCACTAGTTACAAGTACTGAGCACCTGAGCATGGTAGTCCCCACTCATCACTAGTTACGAGTACTGAGCACCCGTGCATGGTAGTGCCCGCTCATCACTAGTTACAAGTACTGAGCACCCGAGCACGGTAGTCCCCACTCATCACTAGTTACGAGTACTGAGCACCCGAGCATGGTAGTGCCCGCTCATCACTAGTTACGAGTACTGAGCACCTGAGCATGGTAGTGCCCGTTCATCGCTAGTTACGAGTACTGAGCACCCGAGAGCATGGTAGTGCCCGCTCATCACTAGTTAAGGGTACCAAGCACCCAAAAATGGTAGAGCTCGCTCATCACTAGTTACGAGTACCGAGCACCTGAGCATGGTAGTGGCCGCTCATCACTAGTTATCGAGTACTGAGCACCTGAGCATGGTAGTGCTCGCTCATCACTAGTTACGAGTACCGAGCACCTGAGCATTTTAGTCGCCGCTCATCACTAGTTACGAGTACTGAGCACCCGAACATGGTAGTGCCCACTCATCACTAGTTACGAGTACAGAGCACCCGAGCATGGTAGTGCCTGCTCATCACTAGTTACGAGTACTGAGCACCCGAACATGGTAGTGCCCACTCATCACTAGTTACGAGTACAGAGCACCTGAGGATGGTAGTGGTCACTCATCGCTAGTTATGAGTACCGAGCACCTGAGCATGGTAGTGCCCGCTCATTACTAGTTACGAGTACTGAGCACCTGAGCATGGTAGTGCTCACTCATCACTAGTTACGAGTACCGAGCACCTGAGCATGGTAGTGCCCGCTCATCACTAGTTACGAGTACTGAGCACCCGAGAGCATGGTATGGCTTGCTCATTACTAGTTAAGGGTACTGAACACCCGAGCATGGTAGTGCCCACTCATTACTAATGCCCAACAAACCCTGAACCTGCTTGGACCTAATGGCCGTTCTCTTGACCTGAGATAACCTCTTCATAGGCATTTATAAGACCTCCAGCTCACATCAGGCCTGCTGGTGGGCCAGGGATCACGATCAATCTTGGTCCATGCTTCACAGAGGCGATGTTTTTGTTAAGTAGACGTCTCTCACAGATTACGTACAGTGACCTTTGTCTCCTATAGTAAAAAACTAAATCACTTATGATTTTTTTTTTGCGATTTTTCTGGATACTGTTATCATTGTACATTACCTTCCACCCGGGTGGTATACGTTATAACACATATGAGACTGATAGTCTAATGATAGACTCCTTTGGCCAGTGATGGGCTAATGTAACATTACAGGCACTTTACACCCATACATCAGCCTTTTTCTCAGCATGCTATCAAAATGTGTGAACAGAGCCTAATACTGCTACCATGGTGTCAGAAGACCCAACACCTTCATGAATCATTACTACTCTCTTGTCACTAGCATCTACTCATCTAAATCTTGGAAATTATATAGTGAATGATTCATTAAATGGTAAAGCGTGGGTGAAGAAGAATTATTAGCAATAGGGGGAATGCAGTGATGCAGTAAATAATGTATGGCCGGCACAACAGTCTCCGACTCCGCTCTTTATATGAATTACCCGGACTTTGCCTTCCCTGAACAAGAAACATAAAACCTTCAGATACTTGTATCAGAAATCCTCCAGTTTTATCCTCGTCTCTATAGTCTCACCAGCAGCAGTCTGTGTGAGGAAGACTGGAGGAGCCTCCTGCCGTCTTCTCTGAAAGTATGTAGCTTCTTTCCTTTGGGAAAAATTGTCATGTTTATACAAAAAATAATGTCTGATCATCTGTGCTAGTCTCACTAGTAGTCTGATAAAGGGGGGCACCTAGACGAAAAAATAGCTGTGTTTTTATGTGGTTGCGGCAACTTCTCCCCCTCCCAACAAACACATTTTTCATCTCCGGCTTCCTTTTTCAGTCTAAAGCTATATAACAACCTTTTGTTTGTGCATGAATCTTGTGACGTCAGGGGATTATTATGAAACCACAATAATGATTTCCCAATGGAAAAAAGGGCTTGGGCAGTCTTGAGACCAATTTAGGCTCTGTGCGCACGCTGCGGATTTACCGTGGATTTTGCCGCGGATTGCTGCAGAAAATGTGTCTAACATTGCTGCAGTCATTCCCCAGCAAATCCTAATGGGTTTTAAAAAATACTGTGCGCACACTGCGGTTTTTTTTTATACCCACGGATTTACCCGCGGATTTTCCGCTGTGGAATTAATGAGCATGTCACTTCTTTTCCCGCAGGTACCTGCGTTTTTTGCCATAGATAATGGTAAAAATCTGCGGGGACTAACTGTTACGTCACCACCGGAGTCCGCTCCATCGACTTCTACTTCGATCGCCAGGTGAAGCAGTGTTCCTGCCATGGATGGTGCTGGTGATTGGAGAGGAGTCGATGGCAGCAGCGCCGGTGGGCGCAGGTTCCTCTCATCCACTGGTCTGGGTTTCCTGGGGATCTGCAGTGCCACTGGCTAATTGTAGGTGGTGTGTGTCTCCCAGCTAAACTATCATTATTCAGCTACAGCCTATGGGAAGCCACCACACCCTTTTTAATGCCCCTCCTGTCTGCTGACCTCTGCCAGAGATAGTTCTGAAAATTCTGGCTCCTGTTACGTCCTGGTCTGTGATTTCGTGTGCTGACTACCGCTTTTTTACGGACTACCCTCCTGCCTGCTGTTTTTGTACCTCGCTGCCTGATTTAGTTTTGACCTCTGCTTGTTTCTGATTACATCCTTGCCTGCAGATTCTGTCCCTGTTCTGCAATTCCTGTTTGACCCTGCCTGACGACTACTCTCTCGGACTGCAGCCTTCGACAGGTAGTGATCTCTAGGGTCCTGTGTAATTCCAAATCCCTGTATAGGGGTTAAAGGGTTTCAGGGTTCTGAGGGTCCTGCTTGGTGAGTGGCTTCCCTCTAGCCTGTCCATTACATCCCGTCTGAGTCTGTGGATCCAGAGAGGTATTACACTAACTTGCGGAAAAGCCACAGTAAATCCACGACAAACCGCGGCAAAAACGTGGGTGCAGTTTTACCGTGGTTTTTACCACAGGTGTGTGATTCTTTCAGAAGGTCCGTTTTTTTCTTAAGAAAAAGTCACTTTCTAGTGCGCACATTGCCTTAAAGGTTGAACTCGAAGGACTTCTGTCTACTTTCAACCTTAATAATAACCTTTCAACAATCACTCCGACCCTCATACCGAAAACTGGGACGAGTGTCCTGTGCATGTCTCTCCATATGTCATGAAAGTGTGCGGGGTTTTTTCTCACTTAGCATCCGTATTACATTTAATGTGTTTTGAACATCATCTTTTACATACGGGAATGCTCTTTATGGGAATTTTTGCTAGTTGTCAGAAATAATAAACCACTCAAATATAAACTTAAGGATGGATGGATGGATAGATATCCTGCAGCTATGTAATTTCACAACCCTCTACATATTATATATTATAGACTTGCACCCTTTAGTGCCTAGCATGTGGCCCAAAAGGGTGTTTAGCCTGGTTCAACCAACTAAATAATTTAAATAGACGACATTGAATCCCCCCTATTTTTGATAACTAGCTAGGGGCTTGTATTATCAGGCTGGGAAAGTCCATGGATATTGGGCTCTTCCCAGCCTACAAATACCAGTGCACAGCCACACCAGAAGTGGCGCATCACATTAGATGCTCCAGTTCTGGCGCTTCGCCCGGCTCTCTCCAACTGTCCTGGTGTGGTGGCAAATGAGATAATGGTAGTAGGGGTTGATGTCAGCTGTGAATTGTCAGCTGGCATAAAATCCACGGGTTAGTAATGGAAAGACGTCTATCAGACACCCCATTGCTAACCCAGTAAGTATAAAGAAAACAAAAACCCAAAAATAGTGTTGGAAAAACACTCCCTGACTTTTCCCTTGGTCAATTTTTTTGTAATTTACTGTGTCCACATGCTCCTGCGTCTGAGCATGTGGAGAAGGTAAATTACAACCGCATTTGGCACCATAAATATATATATATATATATATATATATATATATATATATATATATATATATATATATATATATGTATATATATATATATATGTATATGTATATATATATATATATATATATATATTATGCGCAATAGATGGACAATTCATTCTTGATCATTCAGTATACCTATCATCACAGGTTTGAATCCCATTTTTATTCACTCTCCTTTTTTTCTTATCATTTGGCACTCCCATTTATTTTTCTTCCTTTTTTCGATTTTCTTCCTGAGGTCTCAATAATATATAATATCTTTGTCAATAACACTAATATGTTTTTTAACAGTTTCTGGACACATTTTTTGAACTTGTACAGAAATGATGTGCCTTTTTTGGCGCCAATTTTAAACTTTACGTTCTATTTAAGCTGTGTAAGGTTATGTGCACACACTGCAGATTTATTTCTCCAGCGAAAAACGCAGCCAAAAAACGCATGCGTTTTTACAACGTTTTGGTGCGGTTTTGCCGCATTTTTGTCCCTCCATTTTTAAACATATATCTATTGCAAAACAAAGGGAAAAACGCAGGGACCTGCAGAAAAGAAGTGACATGCTGCTTCTTTTTGCTGCAGAAAATCTGCAGCAAAACCTGTAAGGGAAAAAAAAAGCAACGTGTGCACAGCATTTTGGATTTCCCATAGACTTTGCTGGGGAAGGACTGCATGCAGTTTATGAACACAAACTGCACCAATTCTGCACCCTAAACAAAAACGCAGTGTGTGCACAGGGCCTTAAGGCCCCGTTACACGCAACGACGTTTCTAACGATATATCGCCGGTGTCACGGGTTCCGTGACGCACATCCGGCATCGTTACCGACGTTGTTGCGTGTGACACCAACGAGCGACCGTTAACAATGGAAAATACTCGCCAAATCGTCCCTCGTTGACATGTCGTTCCTTTTCAAAAAATCGTTGATTGTTGAGGACGCAGGTTGTTCGTCGTTCCCGAAACAGCACACATCGCTATGTGTGACACCTCGGGAACAACGAACTACAGTTTACCTGCGGCCACCGGTAATGAGAAAGGAAGGAGGTGGGCGGAATGTTACGGCTGCTCATCTCCGCCCCTCCACTTCTATTGGGCGGCCGCTTAGTGACGCCACAAGAACCGCCCCCTTAGAAAGGAGGCGGTTCGCCGGCCACAGCGACGTCGCTAGTCAGGTAAGTCCGTGTGACTGCTGCTAATGATATTGTGCGCCACGGGCAGCAATTTGCCCGTGACGCACAAACGACGGGGGCGGGTACACTCGCTAGCGACATTGCTGCGTGTAAAGCCCCCTTAACTGTTACCACTTTGTAACCTGGGGGCTTTCACGAGGAAGACGTGATGAAACACTTAGAAATCCGTTCAACAAACCACCTTTTATATCATTTGCAAGTATTTGGCTATTTGATTTCCTCAAGCAGCGCAGAAAGAAACCACATCGTACTCCCGATTCCTTTGCAAATCAATAGGAAATGAGCGCTGCAGCTTCCGTTCACTTCCAGTAGATTACTCCTGTGTCTGAAGGCAGGGAGAGAGAAGCGAGCGGGGATTGGCCGCAAAGTTTGCGTGACGTCACAACCTCACCTGACCCCGGGAATGCAAGCACCGACACTGCTAGAATGACACCAGCACGGGAGTTGAGTATAGGCTGTTTAATTTTCCATGATGAAAACGTGGAATCCAAAGGGGTTGTCCTAATAGTGGACATGCGTCTACAGTAGAGGAAATCTCCCGCCAACATGTACGTGTACAACATAAACGTATAATCCTTCAGTTCACAGAGCAGTCTATATATCCAGAAATATGGACAAATGGCAAGAAAATCTTATATTTTTGCCCAAACACTACTCTCAGCTTTGCTTTGCTTTGCCTCCTATGAAAAAAAAAAAAATTATTGCAAAAACATATGTTAATCTGCTTCAATTTTTTAAATATTTAGGATTTAGGTCATATTCAAGAGGTTTTGCCACTAAAAACGTTCATTTGATTTTAATCAATAGATTTTAGAAGAAGAATAATTTATACAATTGGATGTTTTTTTAAAAAAAAATATGTTCGTGTGCTGAGAAACTTTTATATATGTGTCCTTGCTATGTACTGTGTAATGGCCGTTGTGGAGACACGGGGCTCAGTGGGTGCTCTCGTCCACTAAAACCCGCCGCCTTTAGAAAGACAGCGTGGCTCAGGGCTCATCCCAACTGAACACCAGCCTCCTTAACCGTGGGCGTAACACTACTCAGACAACACAGGGTGAGGGAACCACAATAATTAGACTTTATTGGATCCCCAAACAATTAACGGCACATAACACATAACCAGCAAAACACAAAAATGTAACAGGCAACAGAGTCTCACCCTTCCGCTGGCTCACCAGGGATTTAGAATGTCCTTGCCTCAGAGGTTCCAGGGCTATTCACTCCAATCCAGCAGCACCCTGCTTTTGGCGGGCACCCACCGAGAAAGGAATAATGCCAGATTTAGGAAGCTGTCTGAGGTCTGCAAAGTCTGTAACAGGTGACTGAACTGTCCCAACCTGAGTGTTTTCCTTAGGTAGTCCTGGTATGATGTTACAATCCTGGCAGCCGGAGTCGAAATCCCTAGGCTGTGGATATGGTCTCCAACCGGCACCGGAGTCCCTAGATTGAAGCCATAAGATATCCTGATCCTCTAGTCAGCTTCAAAGAGCTTAGACTGGATCCATCAGCATCCATCAATCTTCATCAACCTGGTGGCTTAAAGAAGTCCTGTATTATAGCCACAGCCCTCCCCTCCCTCTGGGCACACTGCGTCCTCATCGATTGGTTGGAAAAGATTGCTTCTCCCATTGGACGAATTTCAAGCTACATGGACAATGCTCATTCAAATTATGTGGATAGAAAGACTGAGGATATCTACATGAAGTTTGCAAGTCACCGACTAGACAATGGCTACTAAGGTAATTACATTAGCAATACACAACTACAATACAATGGTTACTGGAAAAGTCTGGAGAACAATACGTTTGGCTTTCAGTGGCCAACACAATTACATTGAGTCAACAAGAGTCTTGTAGAAACAATGAGGGACTTCTCCCCCGTCTATAGACAATCTATCATGCTGTCTGGCTGAATTTTAAGAAACTTTAACCCATGAGAGTCCATGTCGTCACAGCCGTGTCTGACCGTACAGGAACATGGTCTGAGCATACCACATCTCCTAGTCAGGAGAGGAAGTAATAAAGTATACAAATATTACAGCACAAGATCACAAATGATTCTTTTTGTGAGGTAAAATTTAAAAGAAAAAACAAAAACAGGCAGGGAAATGCTTTATCTCACAGAAAGCACATCAAGGGATCGTATCTGATTCTATCTGTATACTCTTTTGCGTCCTCCCTGGCCCTGGAGATGTGGTATGATCAGACCATGTCCCTATACAGTCCGACACAGCCATTAGGGACACATATATAAGATTATCTCAGCACAGGAACATTTTTTTTTTTATTTTTAATGCATCCAATTGTATAAATTATTATTCAAAGATCTATTGATTAGAATCAACGTTGAAATTAACTGTTTGTGGGAACACCCCTTTAAAGCATCGGATAATAGCCTTCAGTTGACTGCAATCTATAGGCCCCCATACACATTAGATCGTTCAGCTGACAGCTATTTATTCCCTGCAAAAAAGCAGATGACAGCGTCATCTTGAGTGAAGTTTTTTTCTTTTTTATTCCATCATAGTGTACAAAAATATGCAACGTTTCGACACAGAATGTCTTTGCCAGCTATTTATTCCCATCTCCCCCGTACATAGGAACGCTCAGCCGGGCCGTCCTTTGTTGTGACAGCTACTGCTGCTACTTCATTCCAGTCCTTTTATTCCTTTGAACTTTATCTGTTTGGCTGGGTAGTTTTCGGGGAGAGCCCATATACATCAGACAGCGGGCCGATCTCGCCAATATTAGACAATTTTTGTCTAATCTTTGTGGGGGCAAGAGTGACAAGCGAATAACCCAGTAGACACGGGATTTATTACGCAACAATTTTGTATTTTATGCCGTTTTGCTCCGTGTCCTAATTTTTGCCAATCCCACCCCCTCTCAAAAAATACTTTTATGCAAATATCTGCCCAGTCTAACAGTATAATCATGTACGATCATAGTTTAATATAGTCTGTCTAACCCTACCAACGTTTTCTTACTACTTATTAGTTTAAAAAAAAAAATCTCTGCTTAAAAAGCAAACATAAAGTCCTAAATAACGAGAACAATCATAGATGGTCTAGAAATGTAAGGGCCTGAAAGCTGAAGCTGAGAGTAAAGGTCTTCTCTTGCCAGGGAAAGGCCCAATTACCCAGCCAATTATCATTACAATTTGCTAGTTACTAAGCAATTGTGAAGATAAGTGGTCAGTGTAAATGAGGAAAGTGATCAACTGTAAATTATAGGGAACCTGTCAGCTTGAAATTGCTGTACATACAACCTGTTGGCCGCATGCTATCAGAGCCACAGGAGCCGAGCATATATAGATATACATTGAAAGCCCTGTCCGTTCTAGGATTAGCAATCCGAATCAGTGATTGTCTTCCTAATATAAGGTTATTTGCATTTTTTTTTTCAGTTTTTCAGAAAAAAATATTGAAGAAGCACTTGAGTAACAATTATTTTTTTTTTAGTTATTTTTTTTTTAAACCAGTTTATAGAGCAAGTGATTCGTAAAGCGTTCTTTCACTTGAAAAAAAACAAACCTTTTTGGCCTCCTTGACTAAACTGGAGTGAGATTTCTGACAATTTGCACAGTCTGTGTTGCCAGCTCAAATTAGTAGAGCCGGCTACACGGTTGAGCTGCGCGCAACTGTTAGTGCGCCATGTCAGAGTACCTTGTGAGGCTGTAGGAGGGGAAAAAAAAGGCGCAATAGGGTCTTACCGGTATGAGGGTGGAAGGACAAGACAGAGATACGCTCACCTGATGAGGTTGTGCCAGTCACAACCCCTTATGATAGCCTGTGAGTGCCTGGTGGTTTAGCAGCAGCCCCGGAGCGTCGTCCCTGCAGGTGAAGCTACTACGGGGGTTGGCGCTGGTCTCTGAACGCTGCCAGGTACTCTGACATATACAGGCATAGGAGAAAACCGGGTTTATGCCGCGCTAGAAACCACTGATGCGTGTAGGTTAAAAGATTTCCTTTTATTTTACAGTTCTACACGTTTCAGAGACATCCGTCTCCTTCCTCAGGAAAAGAAATCATGATCAGATGATTTCTTCTCCTGAGGAAGGAGACTGATGTCTCTGAAACGCGTAGAACTGTAAAATAAAAGGAAATCTTTTAACCTACACACATCAATGGTTTCTAGCGCGGCATAAAGCCAGTTTTCTCCTATACCTGTATATGTCAGAGTACCTGGCAGCGTTCAGAGACCAGCGCCAACCCCCGTAGTAGCTTCACCTGCAGGGACGACGCTGGTCTCTGAATGCTGCGCACTGATGGTGCACTCTACTGATCTGAGCCGGCAACACAGACTGCGCTGTCACTGTGCAAATAGCACAATGACAGAGTGCAGAGACCAGACCCTAAAACGAGCGTCACTGACTATGTTTTGTTTAAGGGAGAGGGCAGAGACAGTGACCACAGCCCCCTGATGACGCTTTGTTTGAGTATCCCATCGTGCACTGGGATTCTCAAATGAAGCATCATCAGACAGGAAGTAGGGGGGGAAATCAATAGTAGTTAGTGTAATTAAAGAAGGGTGGGTAATTTTTAATGTGCCATATTAGAAATTAATTTAGATTAGAGCAATAAATAGATAGGGATTTAGATTAATATTTTCTTTAGCCGTTTGGACCACCTCTTTAAGCTCTGCTACTCACCAGAACGGTCGCTCAAGAAGGAGTTTGCTCTGTTGGAGACCAGGAAATAAGGAGACTGTGGGGAGACTGCATAGCTCTGAGTTGCTGAAGAGACAACAGCAGAATACCTCTTTAAGCTACTCTGGTTTTTTTATATTTAGTGGCGTTTGGCTTTGATAAAACTTTATTGATACTGTAATGTGTAGATTATATGCGGGTTTTTTTTACTTGCAGATGTTTTGCCTCAAATGCAATTCAATGGGGCAAATCTGCATATAAAACCCTGTGTACACACATGAGATATTGACATGTTATGGATTTCTGAAACCCGCCACAGGTCATTTTATGCATCAAAAAAAACCCAAAACAGTGGGCTTGAGATTTCTACACGTCGCATTCCCTTTTTCTGGAGCTGTAAGACACAGGATTTTTGGTGCAGCAAAAAAAATATGAAGTGTCAAAATCTCCTTGTGGGAATGTAACCTTTTATGCCGGTTTCAAGCACAAAACCTTCCTGTTTTGGAGGAGTTTTACTTTTCTGGGAGTATTTTCTGAAGTTCTTTTAAATAGGGTTTTTTTTTCCTGAATTTTTGATAGCTCAGTGCCTTGTTTTGGAGTGGTTTCCTTCTGGGTCCACGTCAAAGAAGTCACGTGCACTTCTTTTTTTTTTTTTTCCGACCAAAACCTTTTCAGAAAAAAAATGCTCAAAAATTACCCATATAAACAAAGTGGATTTGCCAGTATGTGGCATCACCTGGAGAACAGTCAAGTCACTTTTTTTTTTTTTTTTTAGCAGCTTCACAGCTTTCGAAATCTCCCCTGAAATGGTTAAAGAGGTTGTTTACTACTTTCACATTGACCATAAGAAATGTGGTCGATGGAAAAAGATGCATATTTAAATATAAATGTTATAGTATAAATATAAAGAATACATAATAAATACTGAACCAAAAATCTAGGACTAGATAATTAAGAACAAATCGCAAAATTAGGAGAAAAAGGGAAGGAAAACACTATCAAATGTCCAAATATGAAAAAAGTTTTTATTGAACAAAAAAGAGGGAAATTGGTGACAAAATGTGGCGAATATAGCAAAAAAACACCTGGGTTAAAAAGGTACATATAGGCAATCCAAATACATGAATATGTGCAATAAATGGAAAAACATTAATATATTGCCAGGCAAATATACAAAGCGATATATGCCTAGAAAAGACTACCAAAAATAGCAAAATATAGCGAAAAACTAGCACAGAGCAAAGTAATGATTGGCTACCAAATCAATAAAAGACCTATATTGGTCCAAATAAGAAAAAATAGGCATACAGAGGTCCTACGGTAGATGGGAGATATTTAACAGTACCTGCAGGGTAAATTAGACCCAGGAGTGAGCGTCTACCCAACATTCATGGCTGATTCTAAGGGGTACTTTGCACACTACGACATCGCAAGCCGATGGTAGCTATGCCGAGTGCAATAGTCCCCACCCCCGTCGCAGCTGCGATATCTTGTGATAGCTGCCGTAGCGAATATTATCGCTACGGCAGCTTCACATGCACTTACCTGCCCTGCGACGTCGCTCTGGCCGGCGAACCACCTCCTTCCTAAGGGGGCGGGTCGTTCGGCGTCACAGCGGCGTCACACGGCAGGCGGCCAATAGAAGCAGGGGGGCGGAGATGAGCGGGACGTAAACATCCCACCCACCTCTTTCCTTCCGCATTGCAGACGGGACGCAGGTAAGGAGATGTTCCTCGCTCCTGCGGCTTCATACACAGCGATGTGTGCTGCCGCAGGAACGAGGAACAACATCGGACCGTCGCAGCAGCCAAAATAATGAAAATGACCAACACTACACCGATCATACGATACCGACGCTTTTGCGCTTGGTAATTGTAGTTAAAACGATTTACACACTACAATGTCGAGAGCGACGCCGGAAGTGCGTCACTTTCGATTTGACCCCACCGACATCGCACCTGCGATGTCATAGTGTGCAAAGGGCCCCTAAGGATAGGTCATCAATGTCTGATCTGCTGAGGTCCGACACCCTGCACCCCCACTGATCTGCAGGTGGCCAGAAATGCTCTGCTTCAGAGCTGCCCGGTCAACTTATAGTGACCGTGCCTGGGTACTGCACATCTGCTTATTGATTTGAATAGGAGGCGGATGTGCGGTACCCGGTTGTTGTCATTCTGAGAAGACGAAGCAGCTATGGAACTGAACATTTCCTGCTGCCGCCACTGGCATGGGTAACTTCTTATCAACGGGGGTGCGGGGTGTCGGACCCCGGCCGATCAGACCTTGATGACCTATCCTAAGTATAGGCCATCAATGTAAAATTAGTGGACAACCCCTTGTAAAAGAAATTCAAATGGCAGAACATATGCACAGCCAGACATTTTTACATTGTTCATTCTTTTCGGCGTTATTTTTGGGGATATTTTTTTCGCTTTTTTAATTAGAATTTGCCAGAGAACGATGTTGTGCACACATACGCCCTTACGTTGTTTATCCTTTTAAGTTTCTCTGGAAAACATGTGTTTTGAAATGGACAAAAAAAAAACCCCACAAAAATGCATGAAAGTTGAAATTAATGTTTTGGGTTGTGTTTTGTTTTTTTTTTTTAGGCCTAACCAATTGCTTCAAAGTGTCATGTGAAAGAACTTTATTGGGGCCAAAACCTTGCGCTTCATAGTTAAGAATCGGGATGGGATGCACCTTCCAAAAATACTGTGTCCTAATTAATAAATCGGGGACCCTCCTCCTGTGCCATGTACCGTTACATCAGCGTTCTCGTACATTTCCTATGGTAATGGTAATCTTAATAAAGCTCCTGTGTGCTGACTTCTCAAAGCATTAAGTATCTTTCTTCCCGTTGTACACGTCCTCTCTTCTGCGCTCTGTTCAGTCTCGGCTTATTAAAGTCTCAGACTCATTAGATTGCACAGCTTGATTTTCAGAGACGGTGTAAAATTCAAAATCTTTAATAATGCACCGTATAATAGTGTTATGGCTAAAAGTATCATCATAATTAAGGGAGAAATAATCATCCTTCCGCAGAATGGCATCTTCATGTTTATCACAAGACACTTGTGCCAAATTTCATACCATCATTCGAAAAGATCAGGCCACGTCATCTGCTCCTGCACGAATAAGTCATCACGGCACATAGAATTTAATAAGCAATATTTTCTCCAAAATTATGTCTGGCAAGAGGCCAATAAATATGACTATTTTGAGGCAATTTTCAGTTCAAAGATTCAGACAGAGTGCGAGCAGCATCTCACCCCGGCAGCTGGCTGTAGTGATTATAAATCAGAGCTTCAAGGTCTGAAGGACAAGACCGGTGAGAAAATTCTGCCCTAACCGTACAACCTAGGCTTGTTATTATTCTCTACCTCTGTTAGGCTGGAGGAAAGAAGACCCCAGGCGCATATTCCTGAAGACGTAGAATTGTTTGTTACACTGCAATTTGGAATAGTAGTGAATCAAATACATTTCCATTATAGAAAGATATAGGCATGGCAGGTCATGGCTTATACGTGTGAGATCCAGACATCTCGAACAAGTAAAAAAATAATTGAGAATCAACTTGTTCTTTGTCTAAAATTTGCTTGTATGTGTATTTTTATTGTTATTATTGTTCCAAATGAGTGTTACTGCAAGCGCTACCATGCTCAAGCAGTTGGACGCTAGGTGGGGCTCGAGCCAAGTACCCAGTATAATCGAAGTCAAAGGGGAACTCAGGGAGTTTTCCAGAAATCTTCCAGAAAAATGCTCCAGTTCCCCATTAACTTCCATTATACCCGGTACACAAGTCGAGCCCGTCCGAGCGTCCAACTGCTCGTTATGAGTACCAAGCACCCGAGCATGGTAGTGCCTGCTCATCACTAGTTACGAGTACTGAGCACCCGAGCATGGTAGTGCCCGCTAATCACTAGTTACAAGTACCAAGCACCCGAGCATGGTAGTGTCCGCTCATCACTAGTTACGAGTACTGAGCACCCGAGCATGGTAGTGCCCACTCATCACTAGTTACAAGTACCAAGCACCCGAGCATGGTAGTGCCCGCTCATCACTAGTTACAAGTACCAAGCACCCGAGCATGGTAGTGCCCGCTAATCACTAGTTACGAGTACCAAGCACCCGAGCATGGTAGTGCCCGCTAAATCACTAGTTACAAGTACAGAGCACCCGAGCATGGTAGTGCCCGCTCATCACTAGTTATGAGTACGGAGCATGGTAGTGCCTGCTAATCACTAGTTATGAGTATTGAGCATTCGAGCATGGTAGTGTCTGCTCATCATAAGTGGTCATCCCAAAATTGCAAGACTAGGATCTTGTGATCATGGCATCAGAGAGCCTCTGCCATAATCTCTGACAGCAGGCAGCAGCTCATACCACTAACTGTTACTAAATTAGTAAGAATGGAGCCAGAAGTGAGTTTTGTAACTTCAGTTTGTTGCGGTTGTAAGCAGTTACGCCTGAACTCTATGTAGGGCAGAATACGCCGGGTCGTGTTTTTGTTCTCTCTGTGTTGTAGTTTTCCAGCTATAGTTTTAGTGCCATTGGCTTAGAAACTGCAACACCTGCACGTTCTGGCAGCTAAGCCTACATGATCCATTATCAATGTGCTGAACCTTCTCTACGGATCCGACCCCCTTGCAGTGCCAGAAGCTAATCACCACTGTATATTCTCGCTTACGAATACTATGCTTTTGTTGCCGGGCTTATTGGGGCCTTAGAACTGGTCACGGTTTTATGACTTTGCTGCCAGGTAAGAATATACACTTTTCCCCATAAACGTAGACCACGGCGTATTAGTCGTATGTGACATTGGTAATGGCTAACACATTATTATTATTATTTCATATGGTTGTACATTTCCTTTTAGGAAATTAAAATTCCGAGCTTCTGTTTTGTAGAATGTTTCTAATCTGTTTATAGCTACTATATTTGTTATAGCTATTGCTTCTCTCTTTTTCGTAGATCTCTTATCCATAGCTGTACCGACAGATGAAACCTTTACTTTACATGGATAATTGAAGCAATTTATCTTGTATATCACACTTTTTGATGTAGACATTTCAGGGACTTAGGGTTTACAGCCTCATTAGAACATATGTGGAAAGCGCTGCCAGTTTCTAACACTTGTTTGCTTCTTCTATCCAATATTGAGCAAACATACCCTACAGATTATCAGTGCCTGCTGGATTCTCTGTGTGTCTAGTACTTCTTAAACTGTAATTTCATAGGAAGCAGCTACATTACTGGCTTGGCTATTCTTGCTGTTGGCGGTGATATAGATTATCTCCTCCTAATCAGCTGGAAAAACACATCAGACTTTCATAAGGGCATGTTTACTTTTTATGAGGTGGATCAATAGCTTCAGAAATGCTTTGTATCTATTTGTAAGACTTTGGATGGGTTGCTTTTAGGTTTGGTTACGGTTGTTGGGGGGGTTCAAGTCTTGGTGGTCCTGCCAAACATCTTTTTGAATGGGCTGACTGGTTCCTAGACCTGGACTCCACCGATCTAATGTTCTTGGCCTAGCAAAATAGGTCATCAACTTTTGGAACCTGTACGTTTTTTATTATTATTATTTATTATTATAGTGCCATTTATTCCATGGCGCTTTACAAGTGAAAGAGGGTATACGTACAACAATCATTAACAGTACAAAACAGACTGGTACAGGAGGAGAGAGGACCCTGCCCGCGAGGGCTCACAGTCTACAGGGAATGGGTGATGGTACAATAGGTGAGGACAGAGCTGGTTGCGCAGTGGTGTACTGGACTGAGGGTTGTTGTAGGCTTGTTGGAAGAGGTGGGTCTTGAGGTTCCTCTTGAAGCTTTCCACGGTAGAGCCTGATATGCTGAGGTAGAGCGTTCCAGAGTATGGGGGAGGCACGGGAGAAATCTTGTATGCGATTGTGGGAAGAGGAGATAAGAGAGGAGTAGAGAAGGAGATCTTATGAGGATCTGAGGTTGTGTGCAGTTAGGTAACCGGAGACTAGGTCACAGATCTAGGGAGGAGACAGGTTGTGGATGGCTTTGTATGTCATGGTTAATGTTTTGAACTGGAGTCGTTGGGCGATGGGAAGCCAGTGAAGGGATTGGCAGTGGCGAGGCTGGGGAGTAGCGAGGGGAGAGGTGGATTAAGTGGGACGCAGAGTTTAGGATAGATTGGAGGGGTGCAAGAGTGTTGGAAAGGAGGCCAGAGAGCAGGAGGTTGCAGTAGTCGTAAAATGCTGTAAATGCTTTTGGTCACTTTAACACAATCAAGCACCGTAAATTTATGGCACTTGTTACTGGGTTTTTAACCTCACGCTTTTGTAAATTTACGGCACAGGATTAAATTTTATTTTATATAATGTTTGTAAAGGAAACCAACAGAACAGCACACAGATGAAGGTATGGGTGCCAGCCACCAGGACCCGATCCATGGCTCCTGTAGTCCCATCAAACACAAGAAAAGGCAACCTTGCACAGTCCTTCCTTATTTACCCAGCTGTATAAGGCTATGTTCACACGCGGCATCTTTTTTGGCAATGAATCTTGAGTGCACATCTTGAGTGCATCTTAAAATGCACCAAAAACGCACAGCAGCTAAAACGCAATGCGTTTTTACCGCATTTTGCCCAATGCATTTTTTTAAGTAAAATCTATTGACTGGAAGGGTTTGAAAACGCATTAAAAACACAAAAAAAGAATTAACATGCTGCATCGTGGTTGCATCTTGAAAAACACAGTCAACAAAAAATTCCCAGTGTGGACAGCAAAATCAAAATCTCTTAGACTTTGCTGGGAGACGGAGATGCATGCATTTTGGTGCATCTTTGTGACCTCAAAAATGCACCAAAATCGCAGCAAAAGATGCCCTGTGTGAACTTAGACTAAAGGCCGCTTTACACGCAACACATCGCTAATGAGATGTCGTTGGGGTCACGGAATTCGTGACACACACCCGACCTCGTTAGCGACGTCGTTACGTGTGAAACGCACAAACGACTGTTAACTATCAAAATTACTTACCTTATCGTTGATTGTTGACACGTCGTTCCATTCCCGATTATGGTTGCTGTTGCAGGACGTAGGTTGTTAGTCGTTCCTGCGGCAGCACACATCGCCAAGTGTGACACCGCAGGAACGAGGAACAGCGTACCTGCAGCCGCCCGCAATGAGGAAGGAAGAAAGGAGGTGGGTGGGATGTTCGTCCCGCTCATCTCTGCCCCTCCACTTCTATTGGGCGGATGCTTATTGACGCCGCTGTGACGCCGAACGAACCGCCCCCTTAGACGTCGCTAGGCAGGTAAGTGTGTGTGACGGGTGTTAGCGATGTTGTGCGCCACGGGCAGCGATTTGCCCGTGATGCACAACCGACGGGGGTGGGTACGCTCGCTAGCGATATCGATAGATATATCGCAGCGTGTAAAGCGGCCTTTAGCCTTTTTTTTTCCAAGCATCTAAAACCAACTCCTAAGTTTGAACGCATTCTTACTTTCAGCATTTTTTCACACTACTACCAGTGGAAAGTTTTAACACACTAGTTCTTTAAGTGGTTTGTCTTCTTCTTATTATTGGAATGTGCATAGTTTAGATTTAGACTGAAGGCAGCAAAACCACAAGGAGATGCATATGGAAACAAGAAATAAACACATTTGAAGCAAACCAGAATGTGTAAAATACTAGATTCCTCAAAAGTCCTTTAAAGTACTCCCTTTTACCCTGAAGACAGCTTTATACGCGCTTTACATGATCTCAAGCAGCTTCATTGTTTTCATTACTTCAGTCGAGGATACCTTCAAGGTTCTAGCAATTGTCCAGATTGAGTAACATTCATGTTTTATTGTAATGATGGATTGTCATTTCCCTCTGCATAGTTTAGTGGTTCTTGCCATAGTCTGGCATTGAACAGAAGTGAAATAGGGCTCAGCGCTGTATGGAACTGTGTACTGACTCTGCAAAAGCCACTTGATGGTGGCAAACCCTCTCTGAAGGCCGGTGATTGCATAGATGAGGTCTTGATGTGACACACCTGTTCATTAGAAGCCATTCTAGGAATTGAGTGGGGGGGGGATAGTGATTAGATGATGTTTTATAAAATAACAAAGAAAACATGATTGTTAAAGGGAACCTGTCACCAGGTTTCTCCCATATGAAGTACTGCCATCACCAATAAGCTCTTATATACAGCATTCTAGAATATAAGTGCCCAGGCCAATCTGTATAACATAAAAAAAAGTTATTTTATTATACTCGCCTACAGCTATTTCCGGTCCGATAGGCATTGCTGGTCTTGATTTGGAGCCTCCTCACTTCTTGCTTTGTGTGGATGACGCGTCTCACGTCATCCACACAATGTTTTCCATCACGCTATTACGCACACGCACTTCTCTCTGCCCTCAGAGGGCAAAGCAATATAGTGCACATGCGTTGGGAAAGGCCAAAGAACGCATGCGCCTTACAGTACCTTTCCTGCCCTCAGCAGGGCAAAGTGAAGTGCGCGTGCACAGGAGCGTGATGGAAGACACTGTATGGATCACGTATGACTCGTCATCCACATAAAGCAAGAAGAGTGGAGGCCAAGATCTGAGATGTCTATCGGACCGGACTGCCCCGTAGGTGAGTATAATAAAAGGTCTTTTTTACTTTTATGCAGATCAGCTTGGGGACATACTTACATAGAGCATTCTAGGATATAGGACATACAGGTGTATGGGGGAAAAAAAACGGTGACAGGTTCCCCAGCCCATATCTTTGTATGTTGTCTATTGAACCTTTTGATCTAAGAAAAATATTTTATAAAAAAAGAAGCCACCCCCAGGTGACAACCTGATGAACCTGGTTAAGGGAATGCCAAGGTGGGTGTAAAGCTGTCATTAGAGTAAAGGCCGCTTTACACGCTGCGAAATCACTAGCGATCGCACCCACCCCCATCGTGCGTGCTTCACGGGCAAATTGCTGCCTGTGGCGAACAATATCGCAGGTACGCGTCACACGAACTTGCCTTCCTAACGACGTCGCTGTGGTCGGCGAACAACCTTTTATAAGGGGGCGGTTCATGCGGCGTCACAGTGACATCACACAGCAGGCCACCAATAGAAGTGGAGGGGCAGAGAGCAGCCGCATGAACGTCACTCCCACCTCGTTGCCGGATAACGCAGGTACACTGTTGTTCGTCGTTCCCGGGGGTGTCAACACGTAGCGATGTGTGCTGCCTCAGGAACGACGAACAACCTGCGTCCAGCACCAGCAACGACATTTGGGAAATGGACGACGTGTCAACAATCAGCGATTTGGTGAGTATTTCTGATCGTTAGCGGTCGCTCGTAAGTGTCACACTCAACGACGTCACTAACTAGGCCGGATGTGCATCACGAATTACGTGACCCCAGCGATATCTCGTTAGGGATGTCGCTGCATGTAACGGGGCCTTGAGAGGTGTATATTGAGGATTCTAAGATTTAACCCATAATCTGGTTTGTTTCACACGTTTCTTTACTTCTCCTTATTGATGTGCTCCTTCATGGTTTTCCTATCTTCCGTCTGAACCTACAGAGTGCATATTCCAATAAAATGAAGGAATATCATTGCATGAACAGTTGTGTACAAATGTTTGACTGGTACTGGAAAAGCATAAAAAAGTAATAAAAAAAATTAAACCTTAAACCTTCCTGTCATTCCCCATGTGTTGTGTTATTTCACTTACAAGGCCAGCACCCAAGTCTAGGGCTACATCCAACTTTATTCAGTGACTCAAATAACGTTGTCAACACGATTCTTCCTCCATCATGCTGACAGATTCCGTATAATTACAGGTGCAGAATTTGGTGTAAACTTTCTGATTGTTTCCACTAAAACATGTAAGACATGTAAGAAACCTTAATCTGTAGTGTGTGTGTGTGTGTGTAATTGTGTAATTAATAAATATATATATATATTACACACACACACACGTTGGATACCGAATGACGCGAATAGCCTGTTATACGTCGGATGCCGAATGGTGGCGAATACATTGGCTCATCCGTAATTATAAACTATATGTGTATATTTTATAGCCAATGTATTCGCCACTATTCGGTATCCAAGGTATAACAGGCTATTCGCGTCATTCGGTATCCAACGAATAAACAACATCCGCTTCGATACTTTCGTTTTCATTTCTGACTTCCTGGCGCAGAGAGAGAGAGATAGTCGAATAGCGTCGACCTATTCATCGGATATTCGCATAGTCGGATATTTTGGTATTCGATCATCCCTATTTATAATATCATTATTTTTTTTATGTATTTATTTTTTTAAGCAAGGTATCCATGCATGCAACGCCACTTTTTGTTCTATACTGTAGTTTTAGTGCTACTTTTATGAACATCAAAGGAGTTTGGGTGATTTGATTTCTACAGACTCTTCATTTGAAGAATCAGCACAGGTTTTACATCACAGTACCACATGCAGTGTTCACAAAAATGTAACCACTTATACCATAGAAAAATGGGTGTTTATTTTTTTTTAAGTATTTACTAGGGATGATCGAATACCAAAATATCCGACTTCGCGAATATCCGACGCCCAATGTAAGTCTATGGGAAACCAGAATAATTTCACTTTGGACCTAACATATGAAGAAACAGTATGGGCACAGCCTGTAGAAGGTTGGAAATCGTCCAGAATCATGCCTGGTCTCAGTCTCTCTTTCTCTCTGTCTCTTTCGCTCGGTCTCTCTCTCGCTCGGTCTCTCTCTCGCTCGGTCTCCCTCTCGCTCGGTCTCCCTCTCGCTCGGTCTCCCTCTCGCTCGGTCTCCCTCTCGCTCGGTCTCCCTCTCGCTCGGTCTCCCTCTCGCTCGGTCTCCCTCTCGCTCGGTCTCCCTCTCGCTCGGTCTCCCTCTCGCTCGGTCTCTCTCTCGCTCGGTCTCCCTCTCGCTCGGTCTCCCTCTCGCTCGGTCTCCCTCTCGCTCGGTCTCCCTCTCGCTCGGTCTCCCTCTCGCTCGGTCTCCCTCTCGCTCGGTCTCCCTCTCGCTCGGTCTCCCTCTCGCTCGGTCTCCCTCTCGCTCGGTCTCCCTCTCGCTCGGTCTCCCTCTCGCTCGGTCTCCCTCTCGCTCGGTCTCCCTCTCGCTCGGTCTCCCTCTCGCTCGGTCTCCCTCTCGCTCGGTCTCCGTCTCCGTCTCTGTCTGTATCTCTCTCTTATCGGAGCGGATGTTGTTTTATTCATCGGATACCGAATGACGCGAATAGCCTGTTATCCGTCGGATACTGAATAGTGTCGAATACATTCGCTCATCCCTAGTATTTACTTTATCAAATGATTTCCATATATGCTGATCTGACCGTCAGCAGGGCTGACTAATACATTGAAAAGTATATATTGCATTCAATTTTATCCCTTATTCCAATTGATTGGATATTGTTGAAGAATTATATTGAACAGGAACTGAAATAACATAAATTGCTTCTTGGTGGGGTCGCCTCTTCATGGTCCCTCACTGCGGAGTGCTTGGGGCAGTTACACAGTAGAAGTCATGGTTTGCTGTCGGCCGGTTGGATGGGGTCCATTCTGTCCTGCTCAGCCATCGGCTCCTTGCTTTCTTATTTGAATGTTGGGACGCATAAGAACGGTTATTTTGGCCTTTTTAATTTTTCTTTTTCTTTAGCAATCATCCACAGCACAGTTGTCACACCTATACCCAGGTGACAATGCGAAGCTTAGAAGAATTTGACTGTGCCAAGATTAGACTGCGCTTTGATTGTGATTATTTGTGTTTCAATCATGAGACTTGTATTTACATATGAAAAGTAAGTAATCACTTCACTTCCAAAATGTCTAATTTTCTGATTTTCGCTGTCTCGTTTATATTTTCCCTTCAATTACTCATGTTTTTGAAGCTTTTTTTTTGCCTTTTGCCTCCATCATTGTTTAATCCAGTATTATTTTTTTTTTTTTATTAGACATTATATTTGGCTGATCACAACTACTACATAGTTATTCCCATACTTAAGGTGGATCGGTAAAACGTATTAACTGCTAGATAGATGGAGGTCTTGTTTTGCTGGAGTGGTGGTCAAATATGCACATTACTCCATTTATTCATAAATTATTGGACTGATAGGGATGGCCGCGCATTGTACTCGGCTCTCTCTGCCCGTCCCATCTGCCTCTTTGTATGGCGTGGCAGCGGGAACACTGCAATGTTCAAATTGGGAACATGGGTCTCCCTTTTCAGTGATGGAGGGGCAGCACAGTGATGCAATCTCCAGGCATCGAACACTTAAAGGGTTGTTCCCATCTCCAAAATCCTATCCCAATATGTATCAAAAAACAAGGAGAACCGGAGTAATAGTGCAAAATAATGACAATTTTTGCATATCATCATGACATTGTAATTGTATTGTGTTGATTGCATGTGATAGGGTGGATTTCACATATATACTGTGCTTATAGCAGCTCCATGATCTATTTTTTGCTAATTGCACTTGGCACTTTATAACTACTTCATGCTGCTATATTTGCACTATATCCACTATTGCACTCAGCACTTTATGACTATTTATTATATGCTGCTATGTTTGCACTTTGTCTGTAATAGCTGCTAGTCAGGAAACGGCACTGTCAATTTATTCAAAGTACTGTATGGTGAAACTCTTCTTGTTAGTCTTTATACCAACTTTGATTGTTTCTGTACATGCTGTTACCTTTCCCCTGGGGTCATCATTCACTTTCATCCCCCCATTCTTTGTATTTTATATGGCCATTTTTCCCCTTTTTTGTGTTTTGTCTATTTCACACATTAAATAAAATTGTCATTATTTTGCACTATTTATTACTCCGGTTCTCCTTGTTTTTTGATATTGCATAGGAATATGTGCTAGGCACGTGTTTTGCCCCATTGTGGGCACCCGTGCCTTATATTGTGATAAGTTACGGTCATGAGGTATAGCTTTCTCTTCTCCCAATATATAGTAGGCGTAATAATATTAGCAAATACCTCCAATTAGCAATATAGTATAGTTCTCCTGATCTAGCCATGTCTATTACCTCATGTGTAGGGCATTGCAGCTTGGGTATCCATAGTTATGTCTAGTCATATAGTGACAGTTAAGGGGGCTTTACACGCAGCAACATCGCTAGCGATGCCGATCGTGAAATCACCCGCCCCCGTCGTTTGTGCGTCATGGGCAAATCGCTGCCTGTGGCGAACAATATCGCTAGGCCCCGTCACACGGGCTTACCTGTTTAGCGATGTCTGTGTGGCCGGCGAACTGCCTCTTTTCTAAGGAGACGGTTCGTGCAGCGTCACAGCAACGTCACACGGCAGCCATCCAATTGAAGCGGAGGGGCGGAAAGGAGCCACAGGAAAGTGATGCCCACCTCGTTGCCGGAGGATACAGGTACGGTGTTGTTCGTCGTTCCTGGGGTGTCACACGTAGAGATGTGTGCTGCTCCAGGAAGGACGAATATCCTGCATCCAGCACAAGCGACGATATTTGGGATTTGAACGACGTGTCAACGATCAACGATTAGGTGAGTATTTGTGATCGTTAACGGTCGTTTGTACGTGTCACACGCAACGACATCGCTAACGAGGACGGATGTGGTTCACGAATTCCGTGACCCCAACGACATCTCGTTAGCGATATCGTTGCGTGTAACAGGACTTTTAGTTGCTTACGGTTGTAACCATGGTTAGGTAAACTGCAATGCCCTGCACATGTAAGAGACATAGCTAATCAGGAGAACTATACTACATTTATAATTGCAGGTATATGCTGATATTATACCTACTACATATTGGGATAGGATCTTGGAGATAGGAACAACCCTTTAAGTGTTCAATCCCTGGAGATTGCATCACTGAACATTGCAGTGTACCTGCTGCCACGCCATACAAAGAGGCAGATGGGACGGGCAGAGAGAGCTGAGTACAACGCGCGGCCATCCTCAGCAGTCCAATAATCTATGAATAAAGTAATGTGCATGTTTGACCACCACTCCGTCAAAACAAGACCTCCATCTGTCTTGCAGTTAATACGTATTACCTATCCACCTTAAGTATGGGAATCTTAAGGATCTTGGAGATGGGAATACTCCTTTAATACCAGTTAATTGTGTTAATATGGGAAAACTCCTTTATGGTGACGACCTATCTGTTCTGTATGTGCCATCAATGTCTGCTTGTTGGGGCGTCGGATCGCTGTGATGTGCACTGCATACTATTAATAAAGCACCAAGACATCTCAATTTCTTAAGAAAAGAAAAAAGACGCTGCGCTGACCGACTTTGAAGTGTCATGGGGATTCCTAAAGCTCCGCTGACTGGAATGAGCCCTCACTGATGGGATATTGACGACATGTCCTGTCTTCCCTGAGAAAACCCTCGCCAATAAAAACACAATAACAATGTTATGACTTCGCCAATATTCTTGTTTGTTATTTTCAGGGATATTTCATTTTAAGGATTTGAACAACTGTCTCTGAGTAAAGACGTCTAGATGATCGATGTTGATCTTTTGTCAAAAGATCTACTGGCATTCTTCTGGGTACTGACGGACCCCACTAGCCACAGCGTGCCCCTTTATAATACAAGGTTTATTCTACCTTTACTTCCTTTTTGACTTCCATTTACACTGGAGAATTATCATCAATATATTTTGAAAATTCCTGTTCATTGGACCATATAAGTAATTAATTGAAACGATGATAAAGTATAAACTATATTTTCACATGGTCCTTTATAGATTGGTGTCTAGTGGACAACCCCCATTTTAAAGGAAGTAGAGCCCCTTTTAAAATAACACAGTTGCTCCCCTCCTCTACTGGTGCCTCTCCAGCTATGTCGGCTCCAGGTCTCCCGAGGCTCCTGTGACATTATTATGCCACGCAAACCCTGCAGCCTATTGTGGGCCACAGTTGGTCTGCCGCGCTCACTTTTTCTGTCTGGATGAACCTCGGACAAGTGGAAGTAGTAAGAGCCCAGTAGACCAATAATAGGCACAAATAGGTTGCAGAGCTCACATTGGCATAACCGTGGCACACGAGATCCAGAGCCGGCATTGCTGGAGCAGCACCAGTGCTGGAATGGAGAGATTGATTGTTTATCTTATGTACCCCCTTGGTCTACGTAGACTTCCTTTGTCTACGTAGACTTCCTTTGTCTACGTAGACTTCCTTTGTCTACGTAGACTTCCTTTGTCTACGTAGACTTCCTTGGTCTACGTAGACTTCCTTGGTCTACGTAGACTTCCTTGGTGTATTTTGTATCTTGTATCTTTGTATCTGGTCTATGTTGGTGTATTTTGTAGGCAATCTTATGTGTAAAGCTATCTTTTATGGTTTAAAGGGAAGCTGTCGCCAGACTGGTGCCCTATAGGATGCGGCCACCACCAGTGAGCTCTTTTATACCGCATTCTAAAATCCTGTATGTAAAAGTCCAAGTTGCTCTGTATATCATAACAGCTTTTACTATACTCCTCTGTGGGGCGGCCGGTCTAATGACAGTCTCTTATATCGGTCAGACTCTTCCTCTCTTCCATTCTTGACCGTCCTCCTCCTTGCACCGTGTGTATGCCGCGTCCTACGTCCTCCACACAGTGTCTTCCTTTGCGCTCCTGCACTTGCACACTTCTCTGCCCTGCAGAGGGCAGTGGAAAGTACTGTAATTCCCAGAAAAGGTCAAAGACTGCCCATGGTACAATACATTGTTGAGGGCAGAGAGAAGTGCGCTGGAGCAGGAGGGCACTGCAGAGCACTGTGTGGATGACCTAGGACGCATCATCCACACGGAGCTGGGAAGGAGATAGGAGGTACCGGACCGAGACCAGCAATGCCTATTGGACCCGACCGCCCCACAGGCGAGTATAATAAAGGATGCTTTTTACGTTATACAGAGCTGCCTGGGCTCTTATATACTAGAAGGTTGGCCGATTCTAACGTATCGGGTAGTCTAGAATGTGTATGTAGGTCAGCAGATTGAATAATTAGGTAATGAATGGACTGGATAGGTTAGGGGTAATTTAGTATTCCTATAATTGTTTATTGGCTTTAAAATGACAAACGACAGAAGGAACAATTTTAATAGATGAGTCTAATGTTTAATGATGTCCATGTCTTGTAATGAAAGAAGGCCATGAACAGTGTAAAGTTAAGTAAAAATATTTTTGTACACCACATTTTGTGTGAAGACCTTTTCACTATCTGTAAGTAACTTTCCTTTTATAGGGGTGTCAACAACTTGCACTTTGACGTTGGATCTCATTGTCACTCTTGAAAACGCAACGTGCAGTTGTCCATGGCCAAAAACTGGTTCCCATCCTGGTATTGTCTCCATCCTTGTATGTCGGCTGATGCTGTGATGTGCTCCCATCGTGGTTCAGCCACCATCCTGACATGTGTCCCCATCCTGCGGGGTAATGTGTGCGGGGGGCGGAGTGCGGGTGCGGTGGAGCCGAGCAGGGCCATGGCACTGAGGACGTCAGTGCTTGGAGACAGGTGACTATTTGTGTGTGTGTGTGTGTGTTCAGTGTATACATGCGGAGTGTGGGGGGAGGAGCCAGGTGGGGTAATGTGTGCAGGGGGCGGAGTGTGGGGGGCGGAGCCAGGTGGGGTAATGTGTGCGGGGGGCGGAGTGCGGGTGGGGTGGAGCCGAGCAGGGCCATGGCCCTGAGGACATCAGTGCTGGGGACTGCATGGCTGGGGACAGGTGACTATTTGTGTGTGTGTGTGTGTTTTTCAGTGTATACGTGCGGAGTGGAAGGGGTGGAGCCGAGTGGGGAAATGTGTGCGGAGGGCGGAGGCGAGCATGTGTCGGCTGGGTTGCCGGTGTGGGCTCCCGGGGGTGCAGCACTCACCGGGGAGTCGGGGCTCCGTGTGGGTGCGGGGAAAAGTGTCGGGCGTCGGCCCGTAGTTCGGGCTGTTCAGTTAGTTAGCTAAGCCGTTGGTTGCAGGCTCTTTAGCGCGCGCGGTGTGGCGATGGTTGTCACTGTAACGACGTCATTTTAGAGCAAGACAGACAGACAGAATAAGGCAATATTATATATATATATATATATATATATGTATATAACTCTGCTTCCTGTCAAGTGAATTGTCTGTTCCCCACTGCATTGGCTGAATATGTGTTCTGGTATATAACTCTGCTTCCTGTCAAGTGAATTGTCTGTTCCCCACTGCATTGGCTGAATATGTGTTCTGGTATATAACTCTGCTTCCTGTCAAGTGAATTGTCTGTTCCCCACTGCATTGGCTGAATATGTGTTCTGGTATATAACTCTGCTTCCTGTCAAGTGAATTGTCTGTTCCCCACTGCATTGGCTGAATATGTGTTCTGGTATATAACTCTGCTTCCTGTCAAGTGAATTGTCTGTTCCCCACTGCATTGGCTGAATATGTGTTCTGGTATATAACTCTGCTTCCTGTCAAGTGAATTGTCTGTTCCCCACTGCATTGGCTGAATATGTGTTCTGGTATATAACTCTGCTTCCTGTCAAGTGAATTGTCTGTTCCCCACTGCATTGGCTGAATATGTGTTCTGGTATATAACTCTGCTTCCTGTCAAGTGAATTGTCTGTTCCCCACTGCATTGGCTGAATATGTGTTCTGGTATATAACTCTGCTTCCTGTCAAGTGAATTGTCTGTTCCCCACTGCATTGGCTGAATATGTGTTCTGGTATATAACTCTGCTTCCTGTGATGTATGCTCTGTCATTTTCATAATCTATGTAATACTCACTGATGTATGACTGTATATTCCTCTTTGTAAATGTTATCTGATGGTGGATGGTGTAAATCTGTGTAGACTGGAAGTCCGGGTGGGTGTCAAATGTCCTGTTCCCTTTGATTCCTTAATCATCCCCTGGTGTGATCAGCATTTGTTGATTTCCCTTAACAAGCTGAGCTCCCATAATCCCCCTCACCTACCCCTCTAGTCAGCCCTATATATTTGTGTCTTTCTTAAGGGGTGCATGCATGCGGGGTGTTGCATGCATGCCATCTCTTGCTAAGTGCCATCATTGCGAAGTGCTGGGCAGTTACCTCAATGGCAGTTAGTCAGGGCAGGAGTCTGCAGGTAAATTACTCTTTGACCCCATCTGTTTTAACCTTAACTATTATCTCACTCTCTATCATCCTATGTGCTTTTTCTGTTCACTTTCACCGCCCTGTCCCCCCTCCATCACCACTCATCCACATCAGCCCCTCTCTCCTCCCCTCTCCTATGTACAGCTCCCAGGCTCTTTTCACCTATCTTAATAATCTGACTCAATCAAGCTCCAGGGACTTCCAAAAAAAGCCATGCCACAAGTCCAAAAACCATCTGACCTTTCTCCTTCTACTCCTACTTCTTTCAGGTGATATCTCTCCTAATCCCGGTCCACCCCAGGCTAACTTTACCCCCTCCCCCACCTCCCATAGAAACCCTGATAATATTATTAACATTCCCTGTACACCCTCGCTTCCCTCTTTTAATTGTGCTCTATGGAATCCACGGTCCGTATGTAACAAGCTTCCTTACATCCACAACCTCTTTCTCAATAACTCTCTTAACTTACTAGGCCTAACTGAAACCTGGATTCAGGATTCTGATACTACTTCCCCTGCTGCCATCTCTCATGGTGGTTTACACTTTTCCCATTCACCAAGACCTGGAAACAGACATGGTGGTGGAGTAGGCTTACTACTGTCCCCACAGTGCACTTTCCAGGTCATCCCCCCAGCTCCATCACTCTCATTCCCATCCTTTGAGGTCCACACCATCAGGCTCTTCCATCCCCTCTCCCTCAGAGTAGCTGTCATATACCGTCCACCAGGCTCACCCACCCAGTTCCTTGACCACTTTTCAGCCTGGCTGTCACACTTCATGTCCTCAGAGTTACCAACCCTGATCCTAGGAGACTTTAACATCCCCATGAACAGCCCCTCCTCCCCTTCTGCATCCCAGCTTCTATCTCTCACCACCTCCCTTGGCCTCTCACAGCTCTCATCCTCTGAGACACATGAAGATGGTAACACCCTTGACCTGGTCTTTATCCGCCTCTGCTCAATCTCTGACTTTGACAACTCACCTCTTCCCCTCTCTGACCACAACATCCTCTCCTTCAAGCTCACAAACCCTCGTCCGCCCCAGCACACTCCCACCAATCACACATTCAGAAACCTACAGGCCATCGATTCTCAGACACTTTCAGACTCTTTACACACATCACTGTCCCCTATATCCTCACTTTCCTGTCCTGATCTGGCTGTAAAGCACTACAATGACACACTCAGGACTACGCTAGACCAAGTAGCGCCCCTCACCCTCAGAAAGACCAAACACAGAGTAAAACAGCCCTGGCTCACATCACAAACTCGATTTCTCCAGCGATGCTCCAGGAGCGCCGAACGCCTATGGAGGAAAACCCGCACACCAGAAAACCTCATCCACTACAAGTTCATGTTAAGGACCTATAACTATTCCCTTCACCTCGCCAAACAGACCTACTTCACCAACCTTGTTTCCTCACTTGCCAACAATCCAAAAAAACTCTTTGACACCTTTCACTCCCTCCTCAGTCCCAAAGTACAGACCCCTGTCACAGCCCTTCATGCTGATGACCTGGCCTCGTATTTCACAGAGAAAATAGAAAACATCCGCCAAGAGATCAGCTCCCAGCCACCAAGCCCTGTGAATCCCATCCCTCCCCATATTCCATCCAGCTCACTTTCCACATTTGACCCAGTCACAGAGGAGGAAGTCTCCAGGCTCCTATCCTCCTCTCGTCCTACAACTTGCCCTACTGATCCCTTCCCCACACCTCTACTCCAGTCCCTCTCTCCGGTTGTCGCCACTCACCTAACTAAAATCTTCAATCTCTCTCTCTCTTCGGGTATCTTCCCCTCCTCCCTCAAACACTCTATCATTACTCCATTATTAAAAAAACCTTCTCTCGATCCGTCCTGCACAAGCAACTACAGACCAGTCTCCAATCTCTCCTTCATCTCTAAACTCTTGGAGCGCCTGGTCTACTCTCGCCTCACCCGCTACCTCTCCTCTCACTCTCTTCTAGATCCTTTACAGTCTGGCTTCCGCCCTTTACACTCAACAGAAACTGCCCTTGTCAAAGTGACCAATGACCTATTGACAGCAAAACGTAACGGTGACCACTCTCTGCTTATTCTTCTTGACCTTTCTGCTGCCTTTGACACTGTTGACCACCATCTCCTTCTCTCTATGCTCCACTCTATCGGCCTAAAGGACACTGTTCTTTCCTGGTTCTCTTCCTATCTTTCTGGCCGCTCATTCAGTGTATCATTTGCTGGCTCCACATCTTCTCCTCTTCCTCTCACTGTTGGGGTCCCTCAAGGCTCAGTCCTTGGCCCTCTTCTTTTCTCCCTCTACACTGCCCCAATTGGTCAGACCATCAGCAGATTTGGCTTTCAGTACCATCTTTATGCTGATGACACACAGCTATACACCTCCTCCCCTGAGCTCACCCCCGCTGTACTACAGAACACCAGTGACTGCCTGACTGCAGTTTGCAATGTCATGTCTGCTCTCTATCTGAAACTTAACCTTTCCAAAACTGAACTTCTTCTTTTCCCTCCATCTTCCAACTTTCCTCAACCTGACATCTCCCTCTCTGTGTGTGGCACAACGATAAGTCCTAGGCCGCAAGCCCGCTGCCTGGGGGTTATACTTGACACTGATCTCTCCTTCACCTCCCACATACAATCTCTTGCCCGCACCTGCCGCTTGCACCTCAAGAACATCTCTAGAATCCGCCCCTTTCTCACAATGGAAACGACAAAAACCCTCACCGTGGCCCTGATCCACTCTCGCTTGGACTACTGTAACTCTCTATTAATTGGTCTCCCCCTAACTAGACTCTCTCCTCCACAGTCAATCCTTAATGCAGCAGCCAGGGTCACCTATCTGGCTAACCGCTACTCGGATGCCTCTGCTCTGTGCCAGTCATTGCACTGGCTGCCCATATATCATAGGATCCAATTCAAACTGCTTGTTCTTGCCCACAAAGCTCTCCACAGTGCAGCACCCCCCTACATCTCCACCCTCCTCTCTGTCTATCAGTCCACCCGTTCTCTACGCTCTGCAAGCGACTTTCGACTAACATCCACACTAATTCGAACCTCCCACTCCCGGATCCAAGACTTCTTCCGAGCTGCACCAACCCTCTGGAACGCTCTACCCCAAGAAGTTAGGACAAATCACAACTTACTCAGCTTCAGACGCACCCTAAAGACGCATCTTTTTAGGGCGGCCTATCACACTCCCTAATCAGATTCGATTCACATAGTCCCTCTACAACCTCTCACAACATAGCTCCACATCAAACTCCATGGCACCCAAAGGCATCTCAAGGCTCGGGCCCACTGGTCCAGGAAACCATTATCCAGCCCCATTTCCGTGAGATGGTTGGATTGTCATTGTAAATAAGCACTTGAACCTTGCCTCTCCCCCCATCTCATTGTAGATTGTAAGCTCTCACGAGCAGGGTTGTATTTTTTTTTTTTCCCCTCTAAATATTGTATTTCTATAACTGTTACTTGTTTGTATATGATCCTCCTGAATTGTAAAGCGCTACGGAATATGTTGGCGCTATAGAAATAAAGATTATTATTATTATTATTATTATATATATATATAATAGAGATAGATATAGATTCTAGAATGCTATATATAAGGTATTTACTGGTGTGGCCCGCAGCTTATAGGGGACAAATCTGGTGACCGGTTACCTTTTAATTAGAAGAGGGCTAGTTTCACATATCCGGCTTTTCGCCGGTTTGTTGGATGCGGCGCACGCCAGTACAGTATGATACAGTACACTGGCAGCGCCACAACTTCCGGGTCACATGCTCCGGTCACATGACAGCATGTGACCGGCACTTGTTGCGCTGCCAGTGTACTGTATCATACTGTACTGGCGTGCGCTGCATCCGACAAACCGGCGAAAAACCGGATGTGTGATACCGGCCTAAGGCATCACTAATGCTTTTCTAATGTTACCTTGTCCAAATTGTCACGATGTGCTTTTGGATTTTATGACCGCTCTGAGTAAAATGGATTGAGAGAGGCTGCACATAGTCTGCATTTATGTCGTCTCAGGACAGCGAAATGTGATCTGAAATTTCCTGCAGTTTATTGCCTGATAGCTGTCGCTTGTTAAAAGTGCAATTTCCATTAATACACATTTAATAGTAAACCACTGCCTATGCAACGCCCTAATACAATCTGCAATGCAGCGTACGTTGCATTCTGTACGCCGTTTATGAATCCTATGCACTCGGGTTGACAGTAATGGCTTATTAGCTGCTAAAATCTGAAAGTTTTACTATTACCGGTTAATGGTTCTCCTTGTTACTTTCTGGACTGTTCATCTCACATAATCATCTATAGAAAACCAATTTTCGGTCATTTTGTCTGCTTGACTGGAAGTTTTCGACAAAGCTTGACAATATCTTGATACTCGCTCAGATATTGTAATTTTGCCTCATTATACACCTAAAGCTAAAAACTGCTTTTTATTAAAAAGTGAATTTTGAAAAATAAAAAAAAACCTGCTTCTTTTCAGGCAAGATTTTGTCTATTATGTCGTTATATATACACTATGGCATATTCAATAAATATGTTTCTAATAAGAAGCTAAATTAATTTATAGAGGCCGGCGGATTACTGGATACAAAATTTAATGAGGTTTTAACCAGCAAGCTGAAGCAAGGCAATTATTGATCTTAAATGGATCCGAAAGACACTATTTTTCTGCATCATGAGCCTCTTAATAATGATGAAGCGTCGCTGCCTTCATCGAGATTTACAGACCGAAATTGCTTTTGCGTGATTCTTTCAGTTGTGTAATTGTGAGCAGCCTGAATCCGATGTCGCCACATGCGGTGTACCTGAGAGTATGTAGATGGGAACAGTGGGAAAGAACGTCAAGTTTGGTGTGTTGTGTTAGATTAATGTTTTTAATTTGTTCCAATAAATACCTGTTCTTGTCTTGTGTTTTTTTTTTTTTTTGTTTTTTTTTTACACCAATTAAATTGTACCCCCTTTTATTCGGCTGTTCAGAGATTAATGCCTTTAATTTTAAGTCTGAAAAGTTTGTCGTAAGGGAAATATTGGTCACGTATGACTTGATGCTGAGCACACAGTTGACGCAATGCAGAAAAAAATGATGATTAATGATAACAAGCTCCAGTAAAACACCTTTACGATGGGCTCATTTACATAAGCGTATAACTCTATGTGTTATCAGATAGCACTCAGGCCAATGTTCTACTATGCGCATGTTTTTTCTCATGAAAGAACGCGCAACATGCTGCGAGTGGCAGCGCAAATTGTGTGCCGCACACCCATCCAAGTCTATGGGTGCATGGAAATGATCGCCCTGTACTTGGATGACATCCATGGACTCACAGAATGGAGAAGATGGAGAAATTTTGTTCTCAATCTTCTCACCTGAGCTATGATTCTCCCACGCAAGAGAATCTGATCACACTAAAGGCCACTTTACACACTACAATTTATCTGACGATATGTCGTCGGGGGTCACGATTTTCGTAGCGCACTTCCGTCGTCGTTCGCGACGTCGTTGCGTGTGACACCTACGAGCGACTCTAAACGATCGTAAGAATAGCGAAAATCGTTGATCGTTGACACGTCTTTCATTTTCAAAATATTGTTCGTCGTTTCGAACGCAGCAGACAAATTGCTACATTTGACACCCTGCCAACAATGAACAACATCATTAGTGCGTCCGTCATCGGCGACGCTGGCGTGTCGTTACGAGCAATGCTCCATGCCTCCTCCGCTCTGATTGGTGTCACGCCACGGTGTATGCTATGGACAATTATACGCCTCTGACGTTGCCGGAATCGTTGGGAGGAATGTTGTGCAACGGTGTCCACACGACCGCCTTGGTCAAACAATATATCGCTAAACGATGTAGCGTCGTTTGCGAGATGGGTACATGTGACCGCTACAAAACGACCTATGAGCGATCTCAGCAAATCGTATCAACGATCTGGGCGTGTCACATCGCTAACGAGATCGCTAGCAATATCGTTGTGTGTAAAGCGGCCTTTAGCCGAATCAGAGTTTGTCATTTGCATTATCGACCCGATTCTCTCGCATGAGAGCATATACACTCACGTGACCACAGCCTTACAAGAATCATGGCCGGTTACCAGCAGGATGGTACAGTTATGGGTTGTCACGTTTAGAGATGAGCGAACCCAAGATTCAGTATTCCAACTGAACACAATTTTAAAAAGCAAGATTCAGACTTGTGGATTGATGCTGTACGTGCGAACAAAACTCGTGCGAGCAACACTGTGCTTAGGTATGCTTGGTGCTCAGCCCAGTGAACGGTGCACACTGGGGGGTAACAGTGTGATCACATGTAGTGTGCAACAAAAACAAAAGTCCGCCCACCCTCCCCCGGAAGTATTCTCCTTATGGCTGGCTGTATGTGGGCGGAGACTCAAACTGCCAATCAGTCACTTGATTCGGGTCATTTGCTGCCGGCCAATCGAGCCTCGACGGAACCGCTCCTCTCTAGTCAAGTTCATATGGACTTGGTGGGCAGAGAATAGGGCACGAATGTTTCTATATGATCTTTCAACTGGACTACAAAAAAGAACCATTGGTCGTTATTTTTTCTTTCTTTTCTGCTAAAATGTACTTAAAATGTAGGTTTATCACGATGGTGATCAGTATATCAAAACTGAGACTTCCTTGATGAAAAAAGATTAGATCTTGTTTCTTCTGCCTTATGTATGAATCAATAAAGTTCCCATTGTTGTCAAGAGATACTTTTGGTCTGTGGCAGTTTACAGTGATGAGGGACTACATATTCCAAACTGCATAGTAAGGCATCTTGGGCAGAAGTAGAGATGCCCAATCTACCTCTCCACACCATCATTAGGCTATGTGCCCATGGGACAACGTACCACTATCCATTGCTGTGGGATTCGAGCATTTTTGTTGCAGTAAACCTGCAGAACAAGTGCGGAAATAGCTGCGGAAGTCTCACCCTGTATCTCCTTAGTGGAGGAGCGGGAATTCCGCAGATATTTCCGCATGAATAATTGACATGCAGTTACGTGCGGCTGCGGGAAATCCGCAGCATATTCCACAGCCGCACATACCGCAGCATTGATACAGCACTCTCCAAATCCCATAGGATAACATGGGGCGTGTCTGTACTTGCTAAAACCTGCGGATTTATCTAGAAAATCCAGAAAAATCCGCAGATTGTCCCGTGGGCACATTAGCCTAAAGGGCACTTTACATGCATCGATATCGCTAGCGAGCGTACCCGCACCCATCGGTTGTGCGTCACGGGCAAATTGCTGCCCATGGCGCACAATATCGCTTACACCCGTCACACATACTTACCTGCCTAGCATAAGTATTATACAAATGACTCACTTTGTCTAGCAGGACCTGTGGTGAGGTCATACCCATGTGACCAGAAGGGGCAGGGCCTCAGCCACCAAAGCTGGATACCAGGTCACATGGGTATGACCTCACCACAGGTCCTGCTAGACAAAGTGAGTCATTTGTATAATGCTGATGCTAATTCTTACAGGGGGAGGGGAGAACTATGAATATGTGATCTGCTCCAGTGCAACTGTCACTCAACAAGCTGCTCATTTTACAAACTTCACTTTCTTGGATTTCGAAACCTAAACATCCGAGCTGATCACTACAGGTATGTATAGAATCAGCCTGATAGTGGCAGTATAGTACTGGGCTTAGGTTATATACAAAAACCCTGGGGAATCTTTCCCTTTAAAGACGTATGGTATACAGTACATCAGAGACGTTTAAGGCTGCCATATTGGACTACGTTCCCACCATCAGGATCAATTGAGTTTTTAATGCTGCAGAATTTCTGCACCTTAGTTTACTTGCGTTTTTTCCATTGCCTTTTTGTGTGTTTTTTATCTCGTTTTTCACGCTGCGTTTTTTGTTATTTTGTCTCTATTTGGTGTGTCATCCTTTTAAATAAAGTTGTTTTGTTTTTGAAACTTTCTGGTATTGACCTCATTAGGTACGGCTTACATATGTTTTTGATGCGTTTCTACCATGTAAACTCTCCAAAATGCATGTGTGTTTTTTTTACCTGTGGATTTTTCAAGCTAGGTACGGAGGAGGCAAAGGGAGGGAAAGGGGAAATCCTGCGTCTAGGGAAGGGGGAGATGGTGACCCCTGATCAAACCTATCCCTGGAGTTCCTCACCACCCTAGATAGGTTATGCACCTTTACACCGAGCAGGATACCTGACCCTAGGTATCCCTAGTGCTGACCCTAGGTATCCCTAGTGCTGGGCCCTAAATAGGGAACAGGTGGGATGAGCTCTTCATCAACCCCACTAACAACTATAGAAGACACAAGGAGGACACACACGGGAAAAGTGCATGAATTATTAGTATATCCACAGATGACTCAGGTAGAAGTTCAGCAAAGTTTTAGCAACGATACCACAAAGGAGTACAAGCCACCTGCTTGCAACCAGAGCTTGAAAGAACTGAATAATATCACCAGGGAAGAAGGGAGTATTTAAGTACAATGGGAATACTGATGATCAGCAGCTGGACAATAGGAGAGCTCTGCTGGGTCCTAAATGGGAAGAGATGAAAGCCAAACGCTGTGACCTTCTATTGCCAGAAACCATATGACTCTCACCCATGACACACAGGTGATGGGATTTTCCACATCTAATGCAAGTTCTATGGGAAAATCCACACAGAAAACTGAGCACTCAAGTAAGAGAAGTTGACATAATGCTATTTGTAAAAATGCACCGCAGGTCAGTTTACGCAACGTTAAAAAGACGTGGAGTGGGCAGAAGATTTCTATTCATCCAGTTCACTTTTTACTTTTGTACTGTAAAATGCAGCACTTTGGACTCCCTGAAAATACAAAGCGTCCAAATGTGAGTACCACAGATCGTGGGAACGTGCCCTTACAGATTCCCACAGGTAAGAGGCTGTAATGAGCTGTAATACAGCCAGGTGCATGAGCCATTTTATAAATTACTATGAAATTGCTCAAATAGTCATTGCTTACTATAATTTTACACTCTGAAATGCGCTTGGTGGAGTGAAACCCTCCCTCATCTCAGAGGCTCTTATTATTTTTAATTCTCTTTTTTTTTTTTTTGTCCTTTATCGCTTCCATTCAGCAATCAAGTATTTTCAGACATCAAAGCTGAATGATTGAGTGTTTCTAATAAAATGGTCTGGTTTTCCAATATAGTAGCTGCGGCTGCACGTGGGAGTTTAAGCTTCACTTTCTTGTGATCGTAAGCAGCATGAGTTAAAGGTATGTGGTAGTATGCCGGCAAAGGCACCCGAGCGAGTGCATGAAAGAGCAGTGTGTCGCCTGCGGTGGGAATGGCGGAGTATACTCTGGTGGTACTGAGGGGCGAGCACAAACTCCTCCAGCGATGAGCACAACACACATTGAAAACCATTCATTGCATATTAAGAACCTTCCCCTTTAGCAGCTCTTGGGGCTTCCATGCACAGCTTTTATTTGGAAACTGCTGTGTTTGTTAAAGAAGAACAGATAATGCTTTATAACCATTTGATACATATATAGTTTTTGACTACATTTTCTTATTAAAATTTTAAAATCATTATTTTATCCTTTCTTAGAAATTCTTTAGTGAAAAATTTTATTTTTCACACCAAAAAAAGGAAATAGAATCAATCGTTTTGCGGTAAAAGAGTCCGTATCGGGTCTCTCTCACGCGAGCGTATAAATCGTACAAATGCAATCTGATAAATGAAAGGGCTTGCACTCGGACCAATGCTATTCAGTGAGGCAGAGTACAGCTGCGTTGTTTTTTTTTTCTCAGCTGTATTCGGCATGCTGCGATTTGACTCCGAATTCCATACAGTGCGAGGAAAACACAAAAAAGATCAGTATGGCATCCCAAGTTTTACAGATTCTATAAGATGGGAAACTGTAAATGGGCCTGTAAAAGATTAAAGGGAACCTGTCACCAGATTTATAGGAAAAGGAGAAAATTCCAGCGCTGGAGATTAGATTAAAAGTCCATGTTTATTGAAAAATATTAAAATCCAGCAAGTATGGCATATAAAGTTGGGTAACCAACAGAACGCGTTTCGACGCTCAGGTCTTAAAACGCCCGAAACGCGTCAAGCCGCACGGCAAGTCGCATGGCGATTTTGGATGATTTGTGACCCTTTCTTTATTTTTAAACTTCTCAAATAAAGCATGAAGATTTTTATTCATCCATATTGGTGCTGAGTCCCACTCATTTTCTATTACCTCTTAATCATGAAAACATGATTAAGACCTGAGCGTCGAAACGCGTTCTGTTGGTTATCCAACTTTATATGCCATACTTGCTGGATTTTAATATTTTTCAATAAACATGGACTTTTAATCTAATCTCCAGCGCTGGAATTTTCTCCTTTTCCTATACATTGATTGCTAGCCAGACCATTTCCGTGCGCAGGATCCTGGATATACCGGCAAGGTAGATCGGTGAGCTGGATTTTTTTTCTCACCTTGTACTGTCACCAGATTTGGTGACTTTAAGTTGAGGCCACCACCAGTGAGCTCTTTTATATACAGTATTCTAGAATACTGTATATAAGAGCCCAGGCCACTGTGAAGAATGTAAAAAACATGTTTATAATACTCAGACTATGAAGAAAAGACATGGATCGCACATCCCAAAAATACAATGATCTAAAGCCACTAGGCAAAAAATTAAATAATAGAACATGAGGTTCTTTGTTACCATTCTGATCAAATTGTATTAAACCCACTGCCACGTCACGGCGAACCTCTAAGTGGGTCCCTATTCTAAATTTAATAGTGTGGCGCTGTGCACTAACCGCCGCCGCAGCGATGAAACCACCACAACAGCGGCCAGCACACTTCTATAAGATGGGAAACTGTAAATGGTCCTGTAAAAGATTAAAGGGAACCTGTCACCAGATTTGGTGACTTTAAGCTTAGGCCACCACCAATGAGCTCTTATATACAGTATTCTAGAATACTGTATATAAGAGCCCAGGCCGCTGTGAAGAATGTAAAAAACATTTTTATAATACTCACCTAGTAGGGTGGTCCCATGGGTGTCGCTGATCTCCAGTCCGGCGCCTGCTCTCTCTGGTCCGGCGCCTCCTCTCTGCAGCGATCGCCGCCCTCCTTCTGAAGCACATGTCCATGACTCATCCTACATCATCCACACTGGCCAGCATTGAGGTCCTGCGCAGGCGCACTTTGATCTGCCCTGCTCAGGGCAGATCAAAGTATTGTAGTGTGCATGCACAAGTGGTTTTAAACCTTTCCTCGACCCTGCATATTACAACACTTTGATCTGCCCTATGCAGGGCAGATCAAAGTGCGCCTGCGCAGGACTACAGTGTCAGCCCATGTAGATGACGTAGACATGTATCCACACTGGGTTGTGTAGAAGAAGGACGGAAATCGCAGCAGAGAAGCGGCGCTGCCCATCAGATGGACCACCCCCTAGTGTTTTATACATTAGACAGCGCAGCTGGGCTCTTATATACGATAATCCGGAACACTGTATTAAAAGAGCTCAGTGGTGGTGGCTGCAGCTTATAGCAGACACACTTGGTGACTGGTTCCCTTTTTTATTATCTGCGGAGTAAAAATCAGACATCACACGGATGACAAGTGATGAATAAAAAGACCAATTTTTCTGGAGGAGAATGGGATTTTTTTTATATGCTCGTGTGACCCCAGCCTAACTGCTCGTTCTGGGGTTAGGAGAGCAGTAGGCAGTGCTAGTCAGTGACAGCTTTTCCTGTATGTGTGCATACATAGATGACTGTCAGTCATTGAGGAGGAACACCCCATTGACTGAATGGGCAGGGAATTCAGTGAATAAAATACAGCTAAGGCTAAGACCGCACTTTGCGTTCTCCTACTTGCAGTTCTAAACGCACGTTTTGGGCTTAATTGATTTGACCAAAGTTGCCTTTTTCAGAACTTTAGTGCTGAAAACGCATGCGTATTTACCGCGTTTAAGATGCGTTTTCAGCGCTTTTTCACCTGCATTTTGACAGATGCGTTTTAAACATCACGACACTGCTAAATAAAGATTAAATAGTCAAACAGAATGAAAAAAAGAGAAAAAAAAGGAAAACGTATATAATTTTTGAATTACGGTAATATAAAAAAAATTATATTTCATGAAATTAGAGCGTTTATATAATATTTAATGCTAAAATAGCAAAAAAACCCATAATTTTCTTTATTTTCATTGTCGAACTGTGTGTGTGTGTGTGTAAAGGGACATATTATTCCATTATTTTAATGTCAGAAAAACATGCGTTTTTAAAGTCCAAAACGCATGTTTTCTGCACCAAAAAAGCAGGTAAAAAGCAGGAAATTTGAAGATTCTTGGTTTTTGCCATTTCTCATTAACTTCAATGTTAGGAAAACGAACCCAAAATGGCAAAAACAATTGACATGCTGCTTCTTTGAACGCATGGTTTTTGCCACAAAATATGCAAATTATATCAAGGAGGAAAGAAGTGTGCATACTGGAGGGATACACCAATTTAAGTGAAAAGAGATTACTTTATTACAAATTTTAGGACACAAGATCACACACTTTCTTTAAAAACATTTAAAAGACAAAAAGTCATATACAAATCACAAATTGTCCCGACCTCTGTTGAGGTTGGACTATCTGGTACAGTCTATATTAGCAAAGAAATTAATGAGGGATTTACCAGGGGTACAGTATTCGGTAAGGTATAGATAGAAAGTACCATAGACAGATCATATATAATGGTACTCATACAATTAGAACCCAAGATTTAGACATACATCATAACATTATGACATTAAATTACATTGCAATATTCAGGATGTCCTCCAATAAATGCAGGTAAAGCGTCACAATATGTAGCCACACTGAGATATAAAACTGCAATTCTTTGGGAGAAATTATCCCCCAACAGAGAAAGAAAATACCTCCAGAGTATAGTGTGGCCCACAGATATAATAGGTCCCAATTATTAGCTAATAATTGTTATGATGTATGTCTAAATCTTGGGTTCTAATTGTATGAGTACCATTATATATGATCTGTCTCTACTCCTTAGTGCCATATTCTGGCTAATAATTGGGACCTATTATATCTGTGGGCTACACTATACTCTGGAGGTATTTTCTTTCTCTGTTGGGGGATAATTTCTCCCAAAGAATTGCAGTTTTATATCTCAGTGTGGCTACATATTGTGACGCTTTACCTGCATCTATTGGAGGACATCCTGAATATTGCAATGTAATTTAATGTCATAATGCTATGATGTATGTCTAAATCTTGGGTTCTAATTGTATGAGTACCATTATATATGATCTGTCTATGGTACTTTCTATCTATACCTTACCGAATACTGTACCCCTGGTAAATCCCTCATTAATTTCTTTGCTAATATAGACTGTACCAGATAGCTCACCTCTGGGTGGCAGAGGATAGTCCAACCTCAACAGAGGTCGGGACAATTTGTGATTTGTATATGACTTTTTGTCTTTTAAATGTTTTTAAAGAAAGTGTGTGATCTTGTGTCCTAAAATTTGTAATAAAGTAATCTCTTTTCACTTAAATTGGTGTATCCCTCCAGTATGCACACTTCTTTCCTCCTTGATACAAATTGTATATAGGTGTGCCGAGGTGAACCCATTTGACTGCTATATAGGGTAATTACATCCCTTTAGGTGGTGCCCTCCCCATTTTTCTTGTTCAAAATATGCAAATTAAACGCAGCGTTTAGAAACGCAAAGTGCAATCTAGAAATCACCATTTTCCATTGACTTTGCTGGAAAATCAAAACGCATGCCTTTTGGCATGAAAAAGGTGCTTCTCAAAACGGACCTAAAAAGCAGCTGAAACACAAAGTGCGGTCGCAGCCTTACACTAAATCATTTTCCCACAAACCTATATATCGATCTTATCTGCTCCTCATGCTCGATGTATGACTGGTCAGCAGTAAGTTTGCACATTCTATGGAAAACTCTAGCATTTTCTGGGGAAATAGCCCTCACTAAAGGGGGCTTTACACGCTACGACATCGCTAATGCGAACTCGTTGGGGTCACGGAATTGGTGACGCACATCCCGCCGCATTAGCGATGCCGTTGCGTGTGACACCGATGAGCGATTTTGCATCGTTGCAAAAACGTGCAAAATCGCTCATCGGTGACATGGGGGTCCATTCTCAAATATCATTACTGCAGCAGTAACGAGGTTGTTCCTCCTTCCTGCAGCAGCACACATCGCTCCGTGTGACACCGCAGGAACGAGGAAGCTCTCCTTACCTGCCTCCCGGCCGCTATGCGGGAGGAAAGAGGGGGGCGGGATGTTACGTCCCGCTCATCTCCGCCCCGCCACTTCTATTGGGCGGCCGCTCAGTGGCGTCGCTGTGACGCAGCACGGACCGCCCCCTTAGAAAGGAGGTGGTTCGCCGGTCACAGCGACGTCGCCGGGCAGGTAAGTATGTGTGACGGGTCTGGGCGATGTTGTGCGGCACGGGCAGCGATTTGCCCGTGTCGCGCAACAGATGGGGGCAGGTACCCACACTAGCGATATCGGGACCGATATCGCAGTGTGTAAAGCTCGCTTTAGGCGTGTTCATACCTGTGTCAGTCTTTTTTTTTTTTAAAGCGGTCATTACAAAAGAATTATGTTAACTGCACCAGAGAGCATAATGGACCCCAATATAAATTAAAGGTGTCAGATTGGAGCTGATGATATTCATCCTACTATGGATGCTGCACTTTAATTGTTTCTTTCTAAACAAAATTCGGTGCTGGAGAGGAGAAGCAGGGTTACCGCCGCGCTAACGCCAATGAGAAGGATTGTTGATTAATAATTATTTTATTCCATAGAGCAACGCCTTTCAGGGATCCAGTCCCCTTCTTCAGGGCCAAACAAAAATCAACAATATCAAAACAAAATTCCAAACAAGCATGCCTATGCTAAATGCCATGCAAAATAATTAAGATAATACTGTATATACAGAGCATAACTCCAGAACAATTAATGAAATGCAGGAGAAAATGGGGTAAAAAATGTACATCACTAAACAATGTTCAATAGAAAATTTAAAATTTTTATTAATAACAATATTAAAATGAGAATCCACAACCATAGAACAACCAAAGTCCATATTTAACAGTAAGTGATCCGTATATAGCAGTACATAGATAAGGCAAAGGACGCCAATAAAATAAACGGACCAGAAATACAATCAGATGGTAATGACTTAATACCCCACGTAGAGAGGAAAAGGGGGACAATCTGATCAAAAGTCAGAAATATTATTGTAGGTATACCAAAACATTACAGCAGCGAACCTTAACTAGCATCATGGAGGTTCAAGCAAACGGACAATATGACCAAATAACAGTCTATGATTAATCATATATGACTAAGTAAATGCAGAGACCCCCGTGCATGCTAACCAGTTAGGTGTAAATATGTTACGGTGCATAAAAAATAGTTGACCATGATCAGATATACATAACCCATATACTCGCAGTGTTGGGTAGTCAGAGGACAAAGGTTATCCAGAGAAAAAGAAGACAAGAGACTTAACGTACGTTTCGCTTCTTAAAAATAACCAAATACATGGCTTCCTCAGAGGTCAATTTGTAATTTTCTATTGAACATTGTTTACTGATGTGCAGTTTTTACTCCATTTTCTCCTGCATTTCAAAAATCAACAATATGTAGACATAAGCAATTGACAGTTATATATACATATGGACAGATGGAGACCGCCCATTATTCAAAAAAAATCGGCGGGTAAAACAACATCCGCTTCAATGACGCAGTATTATGAAAAAATACAAAAACATTGTGTTTACAAACTGATGTAGAAAATGGTACATTAATGAACTAAGACATGATGTTAAATTACAAATTTTAAGAAAATTACCAAAAGTTTAAAAATAAAAAAAAAAATCCACAAAAGAAAAAAAAAAAATCAATAGAGAGATTAGAACTCCCAATTCCTACACATATATATCAGTATACCGGAATCGGATTAGTTAGTGCCACACTAGGGAATAAAAGATGGAGCCTTAAAAACATATACATGGAGGCCTCCTATTTAATATGTTGGAAATTTATTTTTTGTTAGTAAGTGTGAATTTTTTTTTTTTTTTTTTTAAACCATAACTTTTTATTAGTAATTAATGTCAGATGTTACATCATACATCATATTGTCATCACATTATCAACAATAATCACAATAATATGGGTGTTATAAAGGGAAATAAACAAGGCAGAGGGGGAGTAAGTGTGAATTTTATAAAGGAGGAAAACGTGTATTTATTGTTTCTTGATTTTTTTTTTATTATATATATATATATATATATATATATATATATATATATATATATATATATATATTATATATATATATATATATTAATTTAATATAATATAATATAATTATGTTTATTTATTTTGTTAATTTTCTTAAAATTTGTATTTTAACACGTTTTTCTCCTTTATACAATTTATCCCCTATTGACCGACTATCCCCTTCATCAGGACATCAGGGAACAAATTTGGAAGGAAAATGAGGGGTGCATCTTAAAATCCGAATATAGCTTATCGTGGGGTGGTCACAGGAGGCAGGAGCGATGCGGTGCTGCGGGCAGTGAGTCACGGGCCATTCTGAAGATGTTGGCGGTGCGAGCTTCAAATAATGGCCCCAGAGTCGGCGCGTGCGCTCTCGGCTCAAGCTCTCATCTGCGGAAGCAGCCACCTGCTGCACATTAATGTCCCAGCAGCAAGAAAAATGGCGCCTGGAGGTGGCGCATTTGCAGATGAGATCTTGGCACGTCATTGATCAGATAACTCAACTCAATCTGCGCACGTGCCATTTCCAGCCGCCATTTCTTTGAAGCCCACACCGCCGAATTCTTCAGAATGGTCCGTACCTCACTGCCCGTTGCCCCAGCACAAAGCAGCACCAGCTGCCCCAGCATAGAGCAGTGCCCGCAACCCCAGCACAGCGCCGCCGCCTGCAGTGAGTATTTGGGCCCCTCTCTGCACCGCCCGCAGTATCACCATACTCCAGCACCGCCCCTGCCTCTTGTGTCCCTGCTCCACCACCGCTGACGCCCACCCTCCCTGATAAGACACACCTGGATTATAAAATAGACCCCATATTTTTTTTCCCTTTTTTTTTTTTTTCTCTAAATTTGGGTTGCGTCTTTTAATCCAGTGCATGTTATAAAACGAAAAATACTGTAAATGAAAAAAAGTGTAAGTGACCTAATTTAGCCAATAGGTGAAGAAATGCTGCAGAAAAACTATAAAGCCTGCTTTACACACTTCAATAGATCTTTCAATCCGTCGTCGGGGTCAAGTTGTAAGTGACGCACATCCGGCATCGTTCGTGACGTGTTTGCGTGTGAAACCTACATGCGATCGATATTGAACGAAAATACGGTGATCGCATACACGTCGTTTATTCCTCATACATTGGACGTTTGGTAGTACGAAACTAGTGAATTGTAACGTGTGACATCCCTCATACGATTTTGGTGTCTGATGCTATGAGCGCAGGTGTGCGCTCTGCACCGCAGCTTAAAAAAGGTCCGCTTCAGAGCGCAGCTGAAAAGCTGCGTTCTGAAGCGCCTCACAATGTCTGTCATGCACTAATCTCTGTCAGTCCGTCACTATCTCTGTCCCTCTCTCTCTGTCCATGTCAGTCTATCCCTCTTACCCCCTCTCTCATATACTCACCGATCCCCGATCTCCAGCGCAGCGCTGCACGGCATTCACACTGCTCCGGCGGCTTTTACTGTTTTGAAAAAGCCGGCCGCCCATTAAACAATCTCGTATTCCCTGCTTACCCCGCCCACCGGCGCCTGTGATTGGTTACAGTGAGACACGCCCCCACGCTGAGTGACAGGTCTCACACTGCACCCAATCACAGCAGCCGGTGGGCGTGTCTATACTGTGTATTGAAATAAATAATTAAATAATTAAAAAAAACGGCGTGCGGTCCCCCCCAATTTTAAAACCAGCCAGATAAAGCCATACGGCTGAAGGCTGGTATTCTCAGGATGGGGAGCTCCACGTTATGGGGAGCCCCCCAGCCTAACAATATCAGCCAACAGCCGCCCAGAATTGCCGCATACATTATATGCGACAGTTCTGGGACTGTACCCGGCTCTTCCCGATTTGCCCTGGTGCGTTGGCAAATCGGGGTAATAAGGAGTTATTGGCAGCCCATAGCTGCCAATAAGTCCTAGATTAATCATGTCAGGCGTCTATGAGACACCTTCCATGATTAATCTGTAAGTGACAGTAAAAAAACACACACACCCGAAAAAAATCCTTTATTAGAAATAAAAAACACAAACACATTCCCTCATTACCAATTTATTAACCCCCGACAAACCCTCCATGTCCGGCGTACTCCACAGTCCTCCAGCGTCGCGTCCAGCTCTGCTGCATGGAGGTGACAGGAGCAGCAGAAGACACCGCCGCTCCGGTCACCTCCACGCAGGTAATGAAGACAGCCGCGCGATCAGCTGATCTGTCACTGAGGTTACCCGCTGTCACTGGATCCAGCGGTGGATGCAGCGGTGGCCGCGGGTAACCTCAGTGACAGCTCAGCTAATCGCGCTACTCACCTCAGTTGCTGACTGGAGCGGAGGTGAGTAGCGCGATCAGCTGAGCTGTAACTGAGGTTACCCGCTGTCACTGGATCGGGGATCGGTGAGTATGAGAGAGGGCTGCTCAATTCAGTCACTCAGGGGATTAGCGGTCACCGGTGAGCCCTTCACTGGTGACCGCTAATCAGGACGCGACACAGACAGAGCCGCAGCATGACCGTGAAGTCGGGTGAGGTTCACCCGAGTTCATTCTGACAGTGCGGCTCTGTCTGTGTCTGCTGTCATCTGCCATTCAGCTCTGCTACATGGCTGTCTGTGTCTGCTGTCAGCGGCCATGTAGCAGAGCTGAATGGCAGATGACATAGTAAAAACGCATCCCTACACAGTACACACGCTTGTCAAGTCAATAAATAAAAAAAAAAAGGGTGCCCAATGCATACGTCACGGAACACATGATCTAAAGGATCGCACACAAAATTGATCAATTTAACATAGACTACTAACGCACGTGTGACAGCAAATGAACGACCTACGTGCAATCTCATTCAATCGCATATGCGACCTGGGCGTGTCACATCGCATACGAGATCGCATCCCTAATTGTAAGGTGTAAAGCTGGCTTAACATGAAAAAGTCATGCAATATTTATGGGAATGTAGCCTAAAGCTCTCATCATCCCACTCATGTGTCCTGCCTTTGTTCCCGGTGTGTATGACCCAGGGATAAATGGCCTCACGTTATACTTTATTCTTTCCAAGGACTATTTTTTATTACTGAGCCCTCTGGCCTGGGATGAGTCTGATTGTGACATATTTATATTCTTCTTCCTAAGGAAGCCAGAGACGTGTTCACAGCTTCTTTTATCCCCTCGTTCACGAATACCTGATGTCCTTGATGGTTTTGCACATACAGACTGAAGCACATAAAGGGGTTTGCTACAAAGATAAAACACGGTGCTTTTCTCACAGTAAGAAGTCTTTTTATTGTGAGGGAAAGATCTGAAGGTTCCTGGATGTCTTTACAGGGTGACAACTTTGAAATGAATAAGACTTGTTGGCATAAGAAACAAGCATCTTCCGCCATTGCTCCTGGCAACTGCATTATTCCACAGTGGAGGCGCCGAACGCCCCCACATCTGTGTGCAGCCTAATGGAAGTGGTACAGAAGAATGCAGTACAGACACAAGCCATCACTGTCATTTGTCCTCTTTACCATAGCTGTCAGTCACAACTAATTGAAGATTCAGTGAGCAAAGAGCTCAGAACAAGCTACTTCATCTATATCAGACGACATGGCAGTATTCAAACCAAGATAATGGGCTTTGTTGCCAGGATAAATGCTGAATTTAAAGCTGATTTCTGGCTGGTAAACACCTGAGGTCTTGTTTGATGGTGCTTTAACCCGTTCACACCAGAGCCTGTTTTCACTGTCCTGGAAAGGCCAAATTTTACAATTCTGACCAGTGTCCCTTTATGTGGTAATAACTCTACAACACTTCTATGAATCCCAGTGATTCTGAGATTATTGTTTTTTATTTTGTGACATGCACTTAGTGTTAAGGGGGCTTTACACGCTACGATATCGCTAGCGAGTGTACCCGCCCCGTCGTTTGTGTGTCATGGGCAAATCTTTGCCCGTGGCGCACAATATCACTAGTACTGGTCACACTATACTTGCCTTCCTAGCGACGTCGCTGTGGGCGGCGAACAGCCTCCTTTCTAATGGGGCGGTTCGTGCGGCGCCACAGCGACGTCACACGGCAGGCGTACAATAGAAGCGGAGGGGCAGAGAGCAGCCGAAGGAAAGTCACGCCCACCTCATTGCTGTAGGACGCAGGTACGGTGGTGTTCGTCGTTCCTGGGGTGTCACACGTAGCGATGTGTGCTGCCTCAGGAACGACGAACAACCTGCGTCCAGCACCAGCAACGATATTTGGGATTTGAACGACGTGTCAATGATCAACGATAGGGGAGTATTTGTGATCGTTAACGGTCGTTCGTACGTGTCACATGCAACAACGTCGCTAACGAGGCTGGATGTGCGTCACGAATTCCGTGACCCCAGCGATATTTCGTTAGCGATGTTGTTGCATGTAACGGGGCCTTAACTGTAGAACACGTCAATGGATCCCAGTGATTCTGAGATTATTGGGTTTTGGTTTTTTTTGTGACATGTACTTTGTGTTAGAGGTTAGTTTTGGTTGATATGATTGAGACGTCAAATAACAGTCTGGGGTCAGCAAACAAACATTAGAACACTAGCAGAGACACAAGTCAATAGCACAACTGCAGAACCAGAAAATGCAACTAGCAAAGTTCTCTGCGAGCATGCTCAGTAAAGAAGCCTGAGCAATTACCAGGAAGATGAAACACCTGAGTAATCAGCACCTCCCAGAATCAACATGGAATCCTGCGCTGTCAATCAAGCTGCCAGCTCAGTAGTTTAGGTTAGTGCAGCAGAGCATTTCCTAAGGCAAGATGCTCTGCACAGAAGAATTGTGTCAATGCCAGGTCTGTAGTCCAGGAAAGCGCAGCAGAGCATCTCCTAGTCTGCAAGATGCGCTGCACAGAGAAGTCGTGACAGTATATCACAAACGTGAGTACACTCCTCACATTTTTGTAAAAATTGTATTTTATCTTTTCATGGGACAACACTGAAGCTGATACTTTTGATACAAAGTAAAGTAGTCAGTGTACAGCTTGAAAAATGGTGTAAATTTGGTATGCCCTCTAACTTGGGTAACAGGAGATAATCGACCATACAATTTGTTCTGCAATTTCTCCTGAGTACACTGATATCCCACACGTGGTGGAAAACTACTGTTTGTCCACATGGCAGGGCTCGGAAGGGAAGGAGCACCATTTGACTTTTGGAGTGCAAAATTGTCGAGAATAGATAACTGACGCCATGTTGTGCTTGCAGAGCCCCTGATGTGTCTTAACAGTGGAAACCCCCCACAACTGACCCCATTTTGGAAACTACACCTCTCAAGTAATTTTATCAAGAGGTGTCATGAGTTCCTTGAACCCGCAAGTGCTGCACAGAATTTTATTACGTTGAACCGTGAAAATGAAAAAAAAATTTCCCATAAAAATGTATTTTAGTCCCAAATTTTTCATTTTTACACTTGGGTTAATTAGAGAAAATGGATGACAGTTTGTGAAATTTGTCCTGAGTACACCGATACCCCATGTATGGGGGGAAAACTACTGTGTGGGTGCACAGCAAAAACTCCCATTTTACAGAATGCAACGCTCGCAGAATTCATCTAGGAGAGCAGTGAGCTTTTTTTTTTTTAAATTTTTTTGTTCAAATCAAAGTTTATTAGAATAGCAAAAGAGAATAAAACAATTGCACAGTGTGCAGGCTAAGGATACATATCCCAAGCTAGCTGCTAAAAAAAAAAAAAAAATCAAAGTTCCATGTCTATACCTGCGCCACTGGCGACCAAAAATAACAAGTATAATTCGGATTTATGTGGAATAGGAAGAATAAGTTGAAAATTAAAGAGATGAAGAAGAGGTGGGAGTAGGATTTAGAGACAGTAAAGACAACAGAAACATGGGAGAGTAAGGTGAAAGGGGAAGGGAACAAAGGGTTCCCAGTTGAATGGACGCGCCCTCCTACATCAAAGCCATATTTTCAAGGTTAGCCTTCCAGGTACAGAAATAAGAGAATTAATTAATGGAAGATTACCCGCATACCTGCCTCCCGTGAATCCATAGACCCATATCCGGTGAGTCCCTGAACATAATCCACGGGGCCCACGTGGCATCAACTTTGTCCTTGTTGCCGAGTGTCTGACCTAACAAGGTCTCCATCCTGAGGATCTCGTTGCACTCTGCTATGAATTCATCCCGTGACGGGATTCTAGTTTGCTTCCAATAACTTGGAATTAGGTTTCTGGCAGTTGTTAAAAAATGTCTTAATAAACCTTTCCTAAACCCTGATGCAGACATTTCCGAGGGACAGGAGAGCTAACTCTTTTGTGGGCTGGATCTGCCTCAAGGATAGTTTATTGAGTAAGGTGTACTTCTCACATAGCGAGATCGCTAGCGAGATCGCTGCTGAGTCACAGGTTTTGTGACGTACCAGTGACCTCATCAGCGATCTCGCTGTGTGTGACACTAAGCAGCGACCTGGCCCCTGCTGTGAAATCGCTAATCGTTACAAACTGTTATGGTTCATTTTTTGCTCATTGGTCTCCCGCTGTGCAGCACGCATCGGCGTGTTTGACGGTGGAAGACCAACGAGCACCGACTCCGTGTAAGCAGCGTACGCTGGTAACCAGAGAAATATCTGGTAACTCAGCAAAGCGCTTTGCTTAGTTATCCAATGTTTACCCTGGTTACTAGCGTACACCGCTTAGTGCTGGCTCCCTGCACACGTAGCCAGGTTAAATATCGGGTAACTAAGCAAAGCGCTTTGCTTAGTTACCCGATATTTACCCTGGCTACCAAGCGCAGCATAGTTACAGGAGTCGCTGGTCGCTGGTGAGATCTGCCTGATTGACAGCTCACCAGCGACCATGTAGCTATGCACCAGCGATCCTGACCAGGTCTTATCGTGGTCGGAATCGCTGGTACGTAGTTTAGTGAGACGGTACCCTAACTGGAAAATGGTCTCCCAGAATAATCTCATGGGGGGACATGACCACCAGATATGAGTGAGTGTTCCCCTCTCCTTTTGGCATCTCCAGCACACATCCGAGACTGAGGCAGCATGGATACTCACAGGACACCTATACCACTAGATAGGACCTTGTAGTACCTCTCCTGTGATATCACACTCAGCGAAGATTTACCAATAAAGAGAAGGATTTTGGACTGGTGAGCATTGTTAACCCTCAGGTGAATAACAAAATTGTATAACATTGGGTTGAGTAGGTGTAACATTATCTTTTTTTTTTTCCCCCCACACATTTGAGGGTTTGGGGGAGTCATGTCACATTGGCAGAGCCCCTGAGATGTCAGAACAGCAGAACCCTCATACATACGCTCAACAAATTCATCTAAGGATTCAGTGAGCAAAGTAACACCTCAGGTGCTTCACAGAATTTTATACCTACCATTGGGCGGTAATGAAAAAAATTACATTTTTTTTTTTCCACTAAAATGTTTTTTGGGGGGGTTTTTAGCACCAAGTTTTAATTTTTAAAAGGGCCAATAGGAAAAAAACAGTTTGTTGTACACCAGTACCCCATATGTGGTCAGAAACTACTTCAGGCACAGTGCAAAGTGAAGAATTGAAGGAGCGCCATGTTATAGTGCAGATTCGCGAGAATGATTTGCAGGCGCCATGTCCCATTGGCAGAGGCCCCGGGGTGCCAGAACAGGACCCTCATAATTAATCTCATTTCACAAGCTACACTTTTCAATGAATCAATCTAGGGCTGCAAAAAAACAGTCTTCCACACTGCCTCATTGACTAACATTGGTCCTTGTGCTGCCCGTTTTTTTTTTTTTATTTTTTTATTTTTCTTCAAGGATAGAAGCCAGATTGAAAATCCAGTCTTTTGCACGATCCCTTATCATGAATAATCATGCATTTTTTTAATACTGTTGTGTTTTGATTGTTTAATTCCGCTCTGCTTCCTGACGATGAAGGGAAACATTTTTCATCATAGTCACAGCTGAGAGTTTTCTTTCATATTGACTGTTGAAAATATTCGGTAAACGAAGTAGCCAGGTTTCTTTCTTTCTTTTTATTCATCGAATGAATGATTGGCTAAACTGAATACCTTTGTGAAATCTTTTATCGTCAATTATTTAAAACATTAATGTAGAAAGAAGGTTTCAGCTCCCCTGTTTAAAAAAAAAAAAAAAAAAGAAAAAAAAAAAAAGTTCAGGGTTCCAAAATTCCAAAGTGTATGAAAAAAGCCCAATGAGGAGTGGATCTAGCACTATTAAAAATAACTTTTGTTTCATCCTTTTAAAAGACATTCACATGGAAAAAGACACCGCTTTAGGATTGGTTTATGCGTTTTCGAGGCAGCATGCCTTTTAGGCCTGTTTCACATGTCAGTGAAAAACAGACGTTTTCACTGACGTGTTAAAAATGCCAATGTGCAATCCGTGGTCCGTACTCCGTGATTGCACATGGAGATAAACTCACCACCTGTCCCCGCTCCTGCTGTCTGTGGTGCTGAAGTCTCCGTCTCTGCAGCATCCGGCCGCCGCTGTCACCTCTGCAGCTGCTTCCGGGTCGGCTGTGGTTGCATACATGAATATGCATGTAGTAATGAGCCATCCAGGAAGAAGCAGAGAGCAGCTGCCAAACACAGCATCACTGGAGACAGGTGAGTTGAAAATGCTTTTTATTTTCAATGCACGTTATTTTCTAGTACGTGTTTCACGGATCACACCATAGTGTGATCCATGGGACATCAGTAATGCCAGAAAAAACGGACATATCCATGCGGCAATCACGGACACGCTTGTACGCCGCACGGAGGCATGGTCAGTGAAACATTACTGATGTGTGCGCAGACCCATTGATTATAATGGGTCTGCGTATATCAGTGATTCTGATATGTATAAAAACTAGCACATACATACCAGAATCACTGACATGTGAAACGGGCCTTAGTCATAACCTTATGATCGTGGGGATTCCCCACTCCGGCCACATTACGGACAACGCCCAGATGGCTGCAAAATCTGCTGTTGGTCTGGAAAATGACTCATGGCAATAAGCTGATTCTGCAACAGAGTTTGCTGCAGAGGAGATAATCTTAGGCCTTTTTAACTTGAAAAAGGGACTAGTCGGGCGTTGAAATGTGTTGGGGTGAGTAAAAAAACCTTAATTTTATACCATCAAGAATTCTTCACACCCTCAAGTGCAGCCCACGGACCCTGATATCTACATTATAAGGGCTCTTTTCCACCTGCGATTTTCATGTGCGAGTGCGATACGATAAAAAAAAAATCGGATTGCATTGGCGCCAGTGTTAATCAATGAGGCAGTTTCCTCTTTCCTGTTATTTCTCTACACGAATCGTGCTCTTGGTGCAATCGCAGCATGCTGCGTTTTGCACCGAGACTCGGCTCATGCACCCCCATACAAGCCTATGGGAGCGTGTGAAACATCGCACTGCACTCGCATGGTATGCGACTGCAGTGCGATGCACGCAGAGATAGGCAGCGGAGGAGATAGGGAGAAAGTGCTCCCTCCATCTTCTCCGCAGCTGTGATGTGATCGCTCGGCTGACACCCGCAGCGGAGGGTCATTAGCATATCGCATTGGAAGCGGTACGCAAGTGTAAAAGACTCCTAAAGTAAATTGTAAAGAATTTCTCCTCCAGCCACGGAGTTGCAGCCTTGGATTGGTTGTGTCCCACATACAACTACCCCAGGGTGAGCACTACCATCACTGCACCCTTTTATTTCTCTGGTGGTATTACCCTGGTGTCCACTTCTGTCCCAACCAGACATTAGTAATCTTTTTAAAGGGATTTTTTCAGCACAGAATGACTGCTCAAATCAAGTATAGGCGCTCAGTGCATCATGGCGGGGCCAAAAATGTAAGTGCACCATCCCACCTACTTGTATTGCCTCAATCTCCAGCCCACCCCATCTTTGCTTGACAGCTCTGGCTTCATGCAGACAGAGAAAACCGAGATAAGGGTACTTTACACGCTGCGATATCTGTACCGATATCGCTAGCGAGTGTACCCGCCCCCGTCGGTTGTGCGTCACGGGCAAATTGCTGCCCGTGGTGTACAACATCGCTTACACCCGTCACACTACTTACCTGCCTAGCCACGTCGCTCTGGCCGGCGAACCGCCTCCTTTCTAAAGGGGCGGTTCGTTTGGCGTCATAGCGACGTCACTAAGTAGCCGCCCAATAGCAGAGGAGGGGCGTAGATGAGCAGGACGGAACATCCCGCCCACCTCCTTCCTTCCTCATTGCCGGCGGGACGGAGGTACGGTGAGTTTCCTCGTTCCTGCGGTATCACACACAGCGATATATGCTGCCGTAGGAACCTGGAACAACATCCCTACTAAGCAGACAACGATATTTGGTGTTTGGACAACCTCTCCAAAACCACTTTTGCGATCGTTTAAGGTCGCTTGTACGTGTCACACGCTGCGATGTCGCTAATGACGCCGGATGTGCGTCACAAACACCGTGATCCCGACGGTAAATCGTTAGCGATGTCGCAGCGTCTAAAGCACCCTATAAAAGGAATATAAGACGGTGAGAAGTGCACTTAGATGTTTGTCCGCGTTATGACACGACGAGTTTCTGTACTTGGTTTGAGCAATTATTCTGTACTGACAGTCGCTAAAAATGGACAACTTAGTGTTACGCACCTTGCTTGGCTCCCAGGACGCTGTCATCACCACATAGATCAGCTGCAGCCTTGGGCTCCACTGGGTCCTTCAACATTAACTTGTATAATGATAGAGAACCTTTCACGGCTTTGTCCGGCAAAAAGTATAAGGAAATATTGTTATAAATTTTGTATTACAGACTGTAAACAAAATATATAAAGACCTAAAACTTTTCCTAGTACAAGTAGTAGAATGATCAAATGGTGAGAAGCAAACCTCAAAATATCTTTGCATCCCACCAAGCATATGTCGTTGAATCAAATCTTTTTTTTTCTGCCATATCCAAAGAACAGAGGCCTGAGAACTTCATTGCCTTATTGTGTTTTTAATGATAGCAGACTAATAAAAAAAGAGGAATCTTATAAAGCCAATAATGTCCTCATAGCATGAGTGTACAGGCTGGTGGATTGCTTGGCAAGTCCAAGATAAGGAAATGAGTTTGCGCTGTAAAGATGCTGATAAAGGAATAAGAGCAGTGCTGCCAGATCTGCATTGTTGGCAGTTTGGCCAGAAATCAAATAAGTGGTTAAAAGTTAATTAGGATTATACTTATCCTCTGCAATAGTTTTTAAATTAATTTGCAGAGCCTTTGCCTGTGTAAGTGTATGGAGACCACTTCAGAAATGTGTTAGAACACAATCATCCAGAAACTGATGTTTCCAAGGATGGCTGCGACAAAAGAAAATCCTGCTAATAGTCTTGAAAATGAAATCATTAGTTGTTGTTGTTGTTGTTGTTGTTGTTGTTGTTGTTGTTGTTGTTATTAATAATAATTTTTCGTACTGCATTGATTTTTAATTCTTTAATATTTTTCAAAACTTGCACTTGTGTCCTGGAAGAGGTGGTCATTTTATATACATATTGTACTGGACTTGATATGTAATGTTTTATGTTGAATAAACTGTCACTAAAAACATCAATGTGTTATAGAATATTAAAGGGATTGTCCAGGCTTGGAGCGCAATTTTACAGTTACATCTCTGGCTCTGGAAGCTGACGTGACTGTAAGTATGTGATAAACATATATGCAGTCGCGTGTGAACTAGACTTACGTGTGCTCTCACAATACAAGTGAATTGAGCGAGGCCAGATATGTCTAGTTGGAATGTGGCCAGAAGTGTAGAAATCACATAGTTTAAAGGCTGCTTTACATGCAGCGACATCGCTAGCGATGTCGCTGGTGAAAGCACCCGCCACCGTCGGTTGTGAGTCACTGGCAAATCGCTGCCCGTGGCGCACAACATCGCTAGGACCCGTCACACATACTTACCTGCCTAGCGACGTCGCTGTGACTGGCGAACAGCCTCTTTTCTAAGGGGGTGGTTCGTTCGGCGTCACAGCAGCGTCACTAAGCGGCCGCCCAATAGAAGCGGAGGGGCGGAGATGAGTGTGCCGAACATCCCGCCCACCTCCTTCCTTCCTCATTGCAGGCGGCCGCAGGTACGGTGATGTTCCTCGTTCCTGCAGTGTCACACATAGCGATGTGTGCTGCCGCAGGAATGACGAACAACCTGCGTCCTGCAACAGCAACGATAATCGGGAAAGGAACGACGCGTCAATGATCAACGATTAGGTAATTAATTTTGATCGTTATTGGTCGTTCCTGCGTTTAACACGCAACAACGTCACTAACGAGGCCGGATGTGCGTCACGAATTTCTTGACCCCAACGACATCTCGTTAGCGATGTCGTTGCGTTTAAAGCCCGCTTTAGGCTCATACTCTCACACTCTTTACTTCAGAGAATCCTGACAGTATGCACACTGTGCGTTGTGAGGGTCCACAAGTCTGCAGTCACATACTTGATCCTCAAGACTGGTCAACATCTTTAAGATATTGATAACCTATCCTTGGGATAAGTCATGTATATCAGATTGGTGGGGGTCTGGCGCATAGCACCCCCATCAATCAACTGTTTGCAGCTCCAATGGTAGATAGATAGACATGGTAAATGCATCCAGAGTATCTTTGCCTTGTTCACGGTATAGTGGCCCTTGAATAGAACTGCAGTTCAGCTCTTGGAACTGCAAATAATAACTGAGCTGCAGTACCCAGGAGTGGCCGCTACACAGTGAGATGAGATGCGTTTCTTCTTTAACTGAATATTGTGAGCCTGGATATCCCCCCTTTTAAGTCAAAATCTAATTAAAAGGATTCTCTCAGCAGGTTTTTGCTATGTAAGCTAAAGGCTGCTTTACATGCTACGAGATCGCTACAGCGATCTCATTGGGGTCACGGAATTTGTGACGCACATCCGGCCGCTTTAGCGATGTCGTTGTGTGTGACCTCTATGAGCGATTTTGAATCGTTGTAAAAATGTTCAAAATCGCTAATCGGTGACATGGGGGTCCATTCTCAATTATCGTTGCAGCTGCAGGTACGATGTTGTTCGTCGTTCCTGCGGCAGCACACATCGCTATGTGTGACACTGCAGGAACGAGGAACCTCACCTTACCTGCGTCCGCCGGCAATGAGGAAGGAAGGAAGTGGGCGGGAGGTTACGTCCCGCTCATCTCCGCCCCTCCGCTTCTATTGGCTGGGCGTTTAGTGATGTCACGGTGACGTCAGTAGTCACAGCGACGTCGCCGACCAGGTATGTGCGTGTGACGCTGCCGTAGCGATAATGTTCGCAACGGCAGCAATCCCCACATATCGGCCGTACGACGGGGGCGGGTGCTATCGCGCTCGACATCGCTAGCAATTGCTAGCGATGTCGCAGCGTGTAAAGCGGCCTTAAAGCCAGCATGCTGCAAGGGTTAACACAGAAAGTTAAGGCATGCCTATTTTGTCACGGTACAATCTTTTTATTTCGTTGCTACAGTTGAAACCAGAAGTTTACATAAAATATCTAAAAAGACACATATGAATGTTTTTCACACTATCTGATATGAAATCAGAATAATGATACAGAATGTTGATACAGTACTTGTTTCCCTGTGGATAGTGACAGAATCTTACCAGCTTCCACCAGCATCTTCACAAGGTCTTTTGCTTTTGTTCTTGGGTTGATATGCACATGTCTGACCAAACCACATGCATCTCTAGTACACAGAAACCATCTCCTTCCAGAGCGGTATAATGGCTAGACATTCCCATCTTGTTTGTACTTGCATATAATTGTTTGTACAGATCAATGAAGCACCTTCCGGTATCTAGAAATTGCACCCAAGGAAGAACCAGACTTGTGCAAGTCCACAATTCTCTCCCTGAGATGTTGGCTGATTTCATTTGACTTTCCCATGATGCTGCACAAAGAAGCCGTGTATTTCAGGTGTGCATTAAAATGCATCCACAGGTGTGCGCTACTTAACACCTTATATGTTGCCAATAAACCTATCGAATAAATACAGGTCCTTGTACAAATTCTGTAGGGTATTTCTAATATGGAACATTAGTGTATTTTTCTGGGAAACATATGACTTTCTATTGCTGTATGTCTTAACATCAGTATTAATTCTATAATAAACACAGCCTATATTATTGTACATCTTACTAGGGATAGTCTTCCTCGAGCAGAGAACAGAGGCAGTAAAAGCTCCATTCTTGCTGCATAAATGCCCCGCAGGGAGCAATACTGCCAGTGCTCCTGCATTCACTTAGTCTTTTTATAGCAGGAAGGAAAAGCTTGGTGGTGCTAGAACCACATGCCCCGTTCATGTATTACTTACTAATAAAATCAGCACATCAACACAAAGAAATTGTATAGTGAGGAGATAAGCTAATTAACCCATTTACTGCAAATATTCCAGCCAAACCCTTCTTGTCTGGTGGATCCAGGGTTGCCAACCGTCCAGAAATTCCAAGACAGTCCATAAAAATCGGGCCTCTTTCCCCCTGCAGATCCCATCCCATTATGGCCTCTTTCCCCTGCAGATGCCATCCCATTATGGCCTCTTTCCCCAGCAATCCCATGTGCTCCTTTTCCACTGCAGATCCTGTCCCATATGACTCCTTTTCCCATATAGCTCCCATCTTATGTGGCCCCTCTCCCCATATAGCTACCATCTTATGTGGTCTCCTTTCCCCATATAGCTGCCATCTTATGTGGTCTCCTTTCCCCATATAGCTGCCATCTTATGTGGCCCCTGTCCCCATATAGCTCCCATCTTATGTGGCCCCTCTCCCCATATAGCTCCCATCTTATGTGGTCTCCTTTCCCCATATATAGCTACCATCTTATGTGGTCTCCTTTCCCCATATAGCTCCCATCTTATGTGGCCTCCTTTCCCCATATAGCTCCCATCTTATCTGGCCCCTCTCCCCATATAGCTCCCATCTTATGTGGCCCCTCTCCCCATATAGCTCCCATCTTATGTGGTCTCCTTTCCCCATATATAGCTACCATCTTATGTGGTCTCCTTTCCCCATATAGCTCCCATCTTATGTGGCCTCCTTTCCCCATATAGCTCCCATCTTATCTGGCCCCTCTCCCCATATAGCTCCCATCTTATGCGGTCGCCTTTCCCCATATAGCTCCCATCTTATGTGGTCTCCTTTCCCCATATAGCTCCCATCTTATGTGGCCCCTCTCCCCATATAGCTCCCATCCTATGTGGTCTCCTTTCCTCATATAGCTCCCATCTTATGTGGTCCTTCTCCCCATATAGCTCCCATCTTATGTGGTCTCCTTTCCCCATATAGCTACCATCTTATGTGGTCTCCTCCTTTCCCCATATAGCTTCCATCTTAATGTGGCCTCCTTTCCCCATATAGCTGCCATCTTATGTGGCCCCTCTCCCCATATAGCTCCCATCTTATGTGGTCTCCTTTCCCCATATAGCTTCTATCTTAATGTGGCCTCCTTTCCCCATATAGCTCCCATCTTATGTGGCCCCTTTCCCCATATAGCTCCCATCTTATGAGGCCCCTTTCCCCATATAGCTCCCATCTTATGTGGCCCCTCTCCCCATATAGCTCCCATCCAATGTGGTCTCCTTTCCCCATATAGCTCCCATCTTATGTGGTCTCCTTTCCCCATATAGCTCCCATCCTATGTGGTCTCCTTTCCCCATATAGCTACCATCTTATGTGATCTCCTTTCCCCATATAGCTACCATCTTATGTGGTCTCCTTTCCCCATATAGCTACCATCTTAAGTGGTCTCCTTTCCCCATATAGCTCCCATCTTATGTGGTCTCCTTTCCCCATATAGCTGCCATCTTAATGTGGTCTCCTTTCCCCATATAGCTGCCATCTTAATGTGGTCTCCTTTCCCCATATAGCTGCCATCTTAATGTGGTCTCCTTTCCCCATATAGCTGCCATCTTAATGTGGTCTCCTTTCCCCATATAGCTGCCATCTTATTCGGCCCCTCTCCCTGCATCTTCGGCTCACTGAGCGCTCTCCTGCTCCAAGCACCGGCGGCCTCTCCTGTCTTCCATCCTCCGCGGCACTCTGCACACTGACGCTGACAGACGACAGGAGGAGTAGCTACCTCCCCACACTGCCGTGACCTCTCTGCAGCGTCAGCGCGTCGCTGCACGCCGGGTCAGGGAGCTGACAGGCTGCACTGAACCCGGAAGTGCGGCGCGTACGGAGGTACGGGGATTCATTTGTGTTAGAGTCCTAAAGACACTAACACAAATGAATACAGGGAACCGGATCACCAGAGCTGTTTCTTGCCGGTTTGGGGGAACCGGCTGCTATTTTAACAACCGGTTCTCACGAACCGGACAGAACCGGCTGAATCCCACCCCTGCGCGTGTATAAAGCATAATAGAAGTCAATGTAGAACGCTAGCATTTTTCCAGATATTCCAGAAAAATGCTTTAGTTTCCCATTAACTTCCATTATGCTCGGTACTCGAGTCGAGCCCGTCTGAGCGTTTGACCTGCTGTTTTCGAGTACCGAGCATGGTAGTGCTCGCTCATCACTAGTCAGAGTAGGTTAAAAGAAACATAAGCCATTTTACCGTTTCTGAGGCTTTCTGGGTCCTCAATGGTCTTTACTTCCCCTTCCTTTTTGACTCACAGCTTAGCCAATCACTGACGTCAGTGTTCTGTATCAGTCAGTGATTGATTGATTAATCTATTATTTCCTGTTTGTCGAAAAGGGTGATGAAGTAGACACCAGTGATTGGTAAGGTATCACCTATTTTTTTAATTTTATTTTTATTTTAAGATGCCATTCTTATCTAGTAAATAAAGAGATCATCTGTACAACCCCCATTAATTAAAGTAAAATAGTTTCTCCTCTCCCGAATAGCCAATACCCATTGCCGGTGGTTTGTTGATGCTTCCGTGCATACTTGTGTGTTGGTGTATGACCCCCCCCCCCCCCAGTATGTGACAGACAGTCGCACCGCCCTAACTAACAACCTCTTGCTTAACCTTTAAGTCCGCTCATAAACAGCAGTTTACTTGAATATGTTTATGTAAAAGCTGCATTTACCGTGTCATTGTGATTGTGCACAGTTCATGACGCACGTGGAGGAGCAGTCGTGTGCAGATAAAAATGAGTGGCAAAAGGAGAAAATAAATGCATGACCAAAGTACATTGCCCTTGTAATATCATTTCAAGGCAGATTTGTAGGGGTTGGTTTCCCTTAATGAAGCCACAAACAGGAATCTGTTTTCTTTCTTTTTTTTGCAATGAGAAGCTCCAGCCCTCCAGCATTTTTTAAACAGTAAGAGATTGTAATATTTGAGCAGTTTTAGTCTATAATTTATTTAAATTGCTCACCCCCCCCCCCACCCCACCCCCTGCCTGGTAACATTTAGCTCCACGATATCTGTGTCATAATGGTTTCCATAGTTACACATCTTGACAATTTTTATGGCAAAATTCTACATTAAAAACATGTGTGAGGTCAGATTCACATTGCAGTAGTTTGGTCAGACCCATGGTCTTTGTATTACGATTGCAACTCAAGGAAATCTAGAATGGGACAGAAGCGCCCATAAATAGGGCAGCACCGTAGACTGAAATGATAGACTGAGGTGATGAATGCGCTCACGTGATGGTGGTGTGTAGAGTCACCGCACCTATTGAAGAGTGGATAGCTGCTTCTGCTACCCCCTGAACTGGTAGAGAAATATTGACTTGACCAGATTGGAGGTATCTACATTAACCGGATTGTGTTGCATGAATTGCAGGAGCCTTCGTGTTTAAGAATAAGGTTTTTATTTCTAACGCGTTTCGAAGCCAGACTGGTGCCTTTCATATCTTAAAAAAAACACTGTTTTTTTTAGTCCGGTGACAAAATACGTTGTAATTAAAATACCTTGTTCTTCGACACAAAGGCTCGTTCAATTCCCACAGCACTATTCCGTTAAGGCCGCTTTACACGCAACGACATCGCTAACGAGATGTCGTTTGGGTCACGGAACTCGTGACGAACATCCGGACTCGTTAGTGACGTCGTTGCGTGTGAAACGCAGGAACGACCGTTAACGTTCAAAATTACCTTATCGTTGATCGTTGACGCGTCGTTCCATTGCCAAATATCGTTGCTGTTGCAGGACACAGGTTGTTCGTCGTTCCTGCAGCAGCACACATCGCTATGTGTGACACCGCAGGAACGAGGAACAAGCTCGTACCTGCAGGCGCCCGTAATGAGGAAGGAAGGAGGTGGACGGGATGTTCGTCCCGCTCATCTCCGCCCCTCCACTTCTATTGGGTGGCCGCTTAGTGACATCGCTATGACGCCGAACAAACCACCCACTTAGAAAGGAGGCGGTTCGCCTGCCACAGCGACGTTGCTAGGTAGGTAAGTATGTGTGGCAGGTGTTAGCGATGTTGTGTGCCACGGGCAGCGATTTGCCCGTGACGCACAACCGACGGGAGCGGGTACAATCGCTAGCAATATCGATAGCGATATTGCAGCGTGTAAAGTGCCCTTTACTGTGGATACTTCACTCCACATGCACTCATTGAGATTCTGCTGCTTAAAACTAAGTGACCCTGTTATGATTCAGGGACTAAGGAGGACCAAAAAATGTGGTATCCCAAAAAGGTAACAGAGTGGCTGGAAACTTAACGGACTGCAGACCTAATCCTGACACACAACTAGAAGTAGCCGTGGGGCATGCCTACGATGACCTGGACGCCTCGACAAAGCCGGAAAACTAAATAATCTCACAGATAGTTCAAAAAGTATGAGAAAGCAGGTTGATATACCGCGCCATACCACAGAAGTCAAAAGGGTTGAAATTAAATCACTTTTTCTTTATTTTCACAGGTCTACGCGTTTCAGGGACATAACCGTCCCCTTCCTCAGGACAATGCACAGAAAATACTATCATATATGTTAGTATTTTCTGTGCATTGTCCTGAGGAAGGGGACGGTTATGTCCCTGAAACGCGTAGACCTGTGAAAATAAAGAAAAAGTGATTTAATTTCAACCCTTTTGACTTCTGTGGTATGGCGCGGTATATCAACCTGCTTTCTCATACTTTTTGAACTGTCTCTTCAACGCGGGACCGCTGCCTTCTGCAACACCATATCGTGATCCATATGTTTTGAAAGGGGTTGTGACTGGCACAACCATTCCAGGTGAGTGTACCTGTCATTATTCACCTCCACGTGTTTACCGGGTAAGACCCTATTTGCGCCTTTTTTTTTTCCACAGTTATCTAATCTCACAGATAGAGATATAAGAAAGCTAATCTGCCTCGGAGCAGTCCCCAAAGATAGATAGATAGCCCCCCACATGTAAAGGCTACGGTGATATAAAAAAACACAATGCAAAGCCAGAAAAGACAGATTTCAGCAAAAGTGAGGCCCAAACTATCTTTATAGGAAAGGATAGGAAGGAGCACTGTCTGCAACCATAAAAAAACCCCTAATATATACCCTCACTTCTGATATGGAAAAATCCTGAGGTCACAAAACCTCTCCCCCAGTGTATCAGCACTCTGATGTTACTGGGATCCACAAACACTAATACAGATGAGGGACTGATTTAATACCAAGCATGACAAACACAATACCTTGCAGAATCATTGAGCTAAGTATACAGACACTCCCAGCAGGGAATGATCCCATTCCATCAAGAACGCCACAAAGACCAAATAGGAATCAAGCCCTAGTATTAAAGCAGAAAAAATACCAAGTGGAAAACAAACAGCAGAGGTACAAAGACCACTTATCTGAGAGGAGTTCTGGTAGTGAGCAGAGCTGGTTACAGAATTTCCTTAACACACAGGAGACATTGAACACCGGCAAGTAACAAGAGAAAACTACTCAGTTAAATAGCCCAATCTGACCCTGATTGCCAGTCCTCCACAGGTGTGTAGCTTTCACGCCACACATCAACTGTACCGCCAGCACTGACCACAAGAGGGAGCCCCAAACTGGAAAACAGGGCCCATTCATTTGGCTTTCTTGATTCAGGATGTGCCAATACATGATGCTTAAATACATTAAAGCACTTTTGCTTAAAAGAGTATTCTCAAGGTTCCAAGTTATCCATACAGTAGTGGACAACTTCCCGATATCTGAGACCCCCACCAATTCCAAGAACTGAGACTCCGAGACCCTTGTGTGAATGGTCGATAATGGGTACTGGTCTTCCATTCATTCTTAATGGGACCATTGAAGATAGCCGTGTGCTGCCAATAGTTAGTTTTCGTCATTTCCATAAGAAGGATTGGAGCAGCAGAGGTCAAGATCGACCACCACTCCATTCATGTGAGGGTCTTCAGAGGGACTTGTTCGGGGTCCTAGCAGTGAAACCCCCTGCAATCGGGCAGTTAACCTCTATCCCTGGATAGAGGATAAGTTCTAAATTTGATAATAGTGTATGTGTGACATAATTGACCCCACGTAAGTTATGTTTATGTCAGTTCCCTTCCCTGCTTAGCTCCACAATAATACCGTGTATTTCCAAAAATAAGATAATAATAATAATATAATAATAACTGTCTTATACTTTTTCATCGTCAAAAAGCGCTAGGGCTTATTTTTGGAGTAGGTCTTATTGGAAAATCATGGTTGGGGGCACGTCTGCCTCCCCAAAAAAGTAGACATCACCCCCGTTCCCAGGAGACTCATACTTACCAGACCCCGGGTGTCTGTGTGGCTCCCAGTTCATCCCTGTGATCTCCGGTGGGCACTCCCAGCAGGTATGCTCCACGCCGTCTTCCCCTGCTTCTGGCCGACACTCCCATACATCAGATCGTGCACACACACACACACACACTCACTCATACACATACACACACACACACATCAATCAGATCGCACACACACACTCATTAGTCACTCACCACATCCGGCGGTAGAGAATGCCTCCGGCCGCAGGGAGAGATGGGAGGAGATTACTTATCGCAGGTCCGGTAAGCATTTCATCCGCAGCCACAGGTCCTTGCGTTCCACCGCACTGCATCTCAGGATTCTGCCGGCCAGAAGAAATCGGTATCATTGGATGTGGTGAGTGTGGATGTGTAAGGTCTGATGTGTGTGGGTGTGCGATCCACTGCAGGTCCTCCCACTCGGTGTCTGGTGAGTGTGATTGTGGGGTGTCCACCATCTATAATAAAGTATCCTGCAGAATTCTTTAATTTTTTTAGCTGCATGGACACTTAATTATTGAATCGCGACTAGGGCTTATTTTCGGGTTAGGGCTTATATTTAAGCCTTGCTCCGAAAATGCTGAAAATCCCTGCTGGTGCTTATTTTTGGGGAGGGCTAATTTTTGGGAAAACACGGTAGTTACACAAATAAATATTGCAATACTTCACATTTGTACGTCAGAATTCTGGCAAAAACTGTTTGATGAAGCGGCCCTAAATGTGTTTTCCCTTCTGATGGACCACCATAGCAGACATTCCTCGTTATATGATGTCTCTGCATTTGTAACTTTTTTAAATGAAAAATAAATCAAATATTACAGGAATGTATAAAAGGTGAAATCACTTATGTAAAGGAACTCCTGACTCTGGCGTGTGATGGTCCTGACTGACACAGCTTCTCTAGATGCACCTCGTACTTTCCAGCTACCTAGATTGCGAAGGTTTAACGCTCAGGCTTGGTCCTGATCCCAGAAGTCGTATTTTTATGCCTTTTTTTTTTATTATCGCCTTTTGAAAAGGAATGTGAGATAAACCATTTACAAGCTATATAAACCCTCTGCTTTCTGGAACCTCCGTGATGGTGAGTAGGTAGCAGATGTCATTCCAATAATGGAAACTTACTCCTATACTCCACGTCATATTGTATTTTCCTGTCATAATGTTATCTACAGTAAAGGACAGGAGCACTTAGGGTAAATAACACCTGTTTGACAATTCATATAGAAATATGTAAAGTATAGAGTTACGAATAATTATATACAGCAGTTATTATAGCTGTGCTAGTGTGAGATCGCTTTAATACTGCTTGAAGAACTGAGCCTGAAATTCTTAAAGTGCTAATTATAGGGGCATAGCTTTCTGATAGCGGAGTAGGACACATATCTGCAGAGCTCCTGAATACCCTGGGGTTCCAGTATACCCAAAGCCTTCTTCTCCCTTCTAATCTATGCAACTATGTCCATGGTTAGAAAGAAAACATACTCTACTCCTTGTCCTAGCTTGATGACCTCAGAAGCCGGTGTCTCCCGTTAACTGGGCCACAGAGCGGCTAGAGATTACATCAAACATGCGTCTAGTGCCAAACTGCATCACCGATTCTCCGTTATCTGTCCCGGTCTCTGAGCTGACTGCAGCCCCGTGCACTCACCCCTTGGTATTGGGGTTGGGCTCCTCACCACCAGATTCCTTCTCCCAGCTCTCTGGGGATGACTGGAATTGGAGCGAACATCTGTTCTCTAGCTCCACAAAGCAGGACCTGGACACCATCTTTAATAGGTTAGAGGATACTCCTACCCAGGCTTTTGATTCTGTTAAACAGGCCATCATGCAAGTGGGCAAGAGAATGGATGACACAACATCCTGATATCAAAGAATAGAGGACAAGCATGTTGTTATATCTGAACATTCCTCTCAGATCTCAGACATTCTAAAGGCCGCTTTTCACGCAACGACATCGCTAACGAGATATCGTTGGGGTCAAGGAATTTGTGACGCACATCCGGCCTAGTTAGCGACGTCATTGCGTGCGACACGCACGAGCGACCGCTAACGATCCAAAATACTCACCAAATCGTTGATCGTTGACACGTCGTTCATTTTCAAAATGTCGTTGATCTTCTGGGACGCAGGTTGTTTGTCATTCCTGAGGCAGCACACATCGCTACGTGTGACACCCCGGGAACGACAAACAACAGCGTTCCTGCGTCCTCCTGCAATGAGGTGGGAGTGACGTTAATGCGGCTGGTCTCCGCCCCTCTGCTTCTATTGGTTGCCTGCAGTGTGATGTCGCTGTGATGCCGCATGAACCGCCCCCTTAGAAAAGAGGCAGTTCGCCGGCCACAGCGACGTCGTTAGGCAGGTAAGTTCATGTGACGCGTACTTCCGATATTGTTCACCACGAGCAGCGATTTGCCCGTGACGCACAAACGATAGGGGGCGGGTGCGAACGCAAGCGATGTCGCTGCCTGCAAAGCGCCGTTAAATCATTTAAATGAAATGGTTTAATAATAATAATAATTGTATTCATTTATATAGCGCTATTAATTCCACAGCGCTTTACATACATTGGCAACACTGTCCCCATTGGGGCTCACAATCTAGAGTCCCTATCTGTATGTCTTTGGAGTGTGGGAGGAAACCGGAGAACATGGAGGAAACCCACGCAAACACGGGGAGAACATACAAACTACTTGCAGATGGTGTCCTTGGTGGGATTTGAATCCAGGACCCCAGCGCTGCAAGGCTGCAGTGCTAACCACTGAGCCACCGTGCCGCCCATTGTTTCATCTTTAACGGTTCTCAATCACCGAATTTGTGGCCTGTCTAAAGAAATGTCTTCCCATATGCTGCAGAAAACCGTTAATACTTTATTTTGTGATTTACTTGGGAGATGAGAGGACTATCTTATAGAAATGGATAGAATTCATAGAACTTCGTCCCAAATCCATCGTGGCCTCAAGACCACATGACGGTGTGCCACATTAATTTTTAAAAGGAAAAAGAAGCTATCTTGCAAGATCTGAAAACAACATACAACTCAAAGGCTGTGACATTAAGGGTATGTGCGCACGTTGCTTTTTACCTGCTTTTTACCTGCTTTTTTGCTGCTTTTTCTTCTGCGCTGTTTAATGCCAAAATGGATGTGTTCTTCTATTCAAGCAAAGTCTATGGGAATTTGGGTTTCTTGTTCACACTATGTTGTTCAAAATGCTGCCTTTTTGTGGCAGAACTTTGGTCAAAAACTCAGCTTTTCAAAGAAGCAACATGTCAATTGTTTTTGCCATTTGGGTTTTGCACTGCAAAGCTGAGTTTTTGACCAAAGTTCTGCCACAAAAAGGCAGCATTTTGAACAACATAGTGTGAACAAGAAACCCAAATTCCCATAGACTTTGCTTGAATAGAAGAACACATCCATTTTGGCATTAAACAGCGCAGAAGAAAAAGCAGCAAAAAAGCAGGTAAAAAGCAGGTAAAAAGCAACGTGCGCACATACCCTAAGGCTGCTTCACACGCTACATCTAGTTAGCGATGTGACACGCCCAGATTGTAGTTACAATTTGCCGAGATCGCTCATAGGTCGTTTATTTGCAGTCACACGTAACGATCTCACTAGCGACGCTAAATTGTTCAGTGATATATTGTGTGACCAAGGCGGTCGTGTGGATGTTGTTCGTCGTTGGCAGGGTGTCAAATGTAGCAATATGTCTGCTGCGTTCCAAACGACTAACAATATTTTGAAAGTGAACGTGTCAACGATCAACTATTTTCAACCTATTTGCGATCCTTCAGTGTCGCTCGTAGGTGTCACACGCAACGACGTCACTAACAATGACGGAAGTGCGTTATGAAATCTGTGACCCTGACGACATATCGTCGATAAATAGCGTGTAACAGGGCCTTTATTCTCTCAGATCTGACCAGATGCACACTGGAACTTCGTAGAGCCTTACAACTGCTTACTTGATCTCATGCCGCTGAAGAGTCTTATTCCAACTACTTGCAAAAAAAGATGGCCACTCTGTAGTATTCAAGAACTTGAGGGACCAGAAGTCTATATATCTAAAAAGTCACATCTGCATGTTTTTCTCACTAGCTGACATGAAATAAAAATATTTTTTTTTCCTGTTTTAGGTCAATTAAGATTACCAAAATTATTTATATTTGTCATATGTCAGAATAATGAGAGAGAATGTTTTAAATCATTTTTATTTACTTTCTGCAAAGTCAAAAGTTTACATACATTGAGTACTATGCCTTTAAACAATATGGGACAGCCCAAATGATGATGTCATGTCCTTGGGAGCTTCTGATAGGTTTTTTTGCAACATCTGAGTTAATTAAGAGACATGCCTGTGGATGTATTTTAATGCTCACCTCAAACACACGGCTTCTTTGTGTAGACCTGTGTTGTGGTCTGACTAAAGTAAAATTGAACGGTTTGGCCATAATGACTATCGTTACATATGGAGGAGAAAGGGAGAAGCTATAAAGCCTAAGGACACCATCCCAACTGTGAAACATGGAGGGGGCAGCATCATGTTGTGGGGTTGATTTACTTCAGGAGGGTGTGTTGCACTTCACAAAACAGATGACATCATGAGGAAAGAAGATTATGTGGCAATACAGAAGCAACATCTCAAGACATCAGCGAGGGACTTAAAGCTTGGGTGGAAATGGGTCTTCCAAATGGACAATGACCCAAAGCATACTGCAAAACTGTCTACAAAGTGGCTTAAGGATAACAAAGTCAATGTTTTGGAGTGGCCATCACAAAGCCCTGATCTCAATCCTATTGAAAATTTATGGTGAAAGCTGAAAAGGCCGGTTCGAGCAAGGCGACCTACAAACATTGCTCAGTTAAACCAGTTCTGCTGGAGGAATGGGCCCAAATTCCACCAGCTATTGTGAGAAGCTTGTGGAAGGAGATCCAAAACGTTCCACCCAAGTCATTCAGTGTAAGGGTTCCAAAGGTTACAAATACTAATGAAATGGAGGGAAACTTTTGACTTTGCAGAAAGCAATACAAATGCCTTATAACATTCTCTCCTCTCATTATTCTGGCATTTGGCAAATATAAATAATTTTGGTTCCTAATTGACCTAAAATGGGAAAGGTTTATTCTGATTTCATGTCAGATAGTGAGAAAAACATGCAGATGTGTCTTTTTAGATTGTGGATGGAAACTTCTGGTTTTAACTGTATGTGTGTATAAATAACATAGTATATATTTTTTTTAATTGGAAACTCGATTAAAAACTGCATTTTATGAAACGCTTTAGACTTCTAATGAATAGTTTTCTTTTCTTCAATGAGCAGTGGCCCAAAAATATGTCAAGGCAGCAGTAGCAGTGCTAGGCACAAGCAGTGGGTGGATGATGAGCCAATTACCTGAGCAATGATTGTACTTTCCATTCATTTTCCAGCATAATCTTAACTTACTGCAAAAATGCTTGTTTGTCACTCGCTTGATTGTGTTATTTACACAGGCATAAATGAATGCTGGTTGGTGACGCAACCCAACATATGTGGTGACCACAAAAACATGAAGCATTTGACCACATCACACAAACAATATCCTCTATGATCATTATTAAATGAAAAGTAAATGATCAAGGATCTATACCATTAATAGACACTTGTAGCCATTGTAAAAGAACATAGGGTGAAAAAATGACCCAAATCCATCTAGTTCAACCTTCCTCCACCAATTATACATTTTGTCATTAATTCATTTATAACCCTCAATATTATGTGTACTGAGGAAATCATGCTAAAAGCTGTTATAGTATCTGCCATTACTACCTCTTGTGGTCGGCATTCCACAGTCTGACTGCTCTAACTGTAAAGAACCCTTTCCTATTTAGCTGCCGGAATCTCTTTTCTTCCACTCGCAGTGAGTGCCCCCTGGTCCTTAGTATTGTCTTTGGAAGGAATAAGTCATGTGCCAGTCCTTTGTATGGACCAAATGTGTATTTATACATATAAATGAGATCTCCTCTGAGATGTATTTTTTCTAAGCTAAACATATCTAACTTTTTCACCCTCTCATCATATGGGCGGCCTCCATTCCTCATCATATGGGAGGCCTTCCATTCCTTGTAATAGTCTAGTTGCCGCTTTTGAACGGACTCTAACTTCTTAATATCCTTTTTAAAATGTGGAGCCCAAAACTGGATCCCGTATTCCAGATGTGGCCTTACAAGTGATTTATAGAGGGGTAACAATACATTGGGATCCCGGGATCTAATCTCTTTTTATACACCCTAAAATCTTGTTTGCTTTTGCAGCTGCTGCCTGACATTGAGTGCTGCTGCTCAGCTTATTTGTAACCAGAATTTCTAATTCCTTCTGTTCTGTAGTCCCGAGTTTACTTCCATTTAATGTATATGCAGTTATAGGATTACTCCGTCCTAGGTGCATTACTTTACATTTATCAACTTTAAATCTCATTTGCCAAGTATCTGCCCATTCTGACATCTTATCCAGATCTTTTTGTAATATTGCACTATCAAGGTCAGTTTTTAATATCCTACATAGTTTTGGTGTCATCAGCAAAGACTAACACTTTACTATCAATCCCATCCACAAGGTCATTAATAAAGGGATTAAAAATAATTGGTCCTAGCATAGATCCCTGCGGCCCCCACTGCTGACTATAGCCCATTTAGAGAATGTACCATTTATGACTACTGTTTCCTATCTTTTAACCAATGCCTTACCCATCCGCTTATCATTTCCCCTAGTCCTTGCTTCTGGAGCTTTAGTATAAGGCTATTATGTGGTACAGTATCAAATGCCTTTGCAAAGTCCAAATAAATTGCATCAGCTGCATTAACAATATCCAGGTTTGCACTTACCCCCTCATAGAACCCAACAGGTTATTTTGACAAGACGTATCTTTCATGAATCCATGCTGGTTACAGTGGAGCCTTGGATTACGAGCATAATTCGTTCCAGGAGTGCGCTCTTAAACCAAGTTACTCTTATATCAAAGCAAAGTTTCCCATAGGAAATAGTTGAATCACAGACAATTCGTTCCACAACCCAAAAATATTTCCTGTATTTATACAATCCTCAAAATGGTTGCAAAGAGGCAAGTGGACACACTTGGCTCCAAGAGAAAAGAAGATCCGCAACACTCCAACTTTATTCTAGAATGCTTATTGACCCGGCATGCATCGTTTCAACCTCAGTCGTATTTGTAAAACTTGCGAAACATTGCATACATTGGTGAATAAGAGTTTAGGCTCTGCGGATCTGATCTTATTTTTTCTTGGATGTAAAAGAACCTTTTTGCACATCTTCAGATTCTGAGCAGGTCATTGAGGCTTTACATTGCTAGCAAGCTCCCATATTGTCTGAATTGCTCCCCTTGTAAAGTCGGTGATCTAGGTAATCGGCGTATTGGAGAGTTATTGTGCAATAATATCTTAAGTTCACCAAAGTGGAATCTTTGCTTTTAAAGGCGATCTCCAATTCAGCTAAAACAAAGCGGCTACAATGTGGCATCTACAAAACTGAACTCATTCATGGCTGTAATACAAATGGCGTTCAGGCAAACACATTTATATCATTCATACCGCTTGTAATAGAGACTGTGGCAGAATGCCCAATAGGGTGATTATCTTTCCTGTAAATGTGTTCAATCAGTTGAAGATTAATGTTAAAAGTGTAACATGATGGGAGGAAATATGTGACTGGTGAGCAGAGCCCTGCCAGCATTGAGACTGTGCCAGGTGCTCTCGGCAATGACTTATAGCAGGTGGTCCCCAATGCCCTCATCTATGATGTCCATATGCTTTCATAAGACATATGGAAAGGGATTGTAGTCATTTCATCAATCCAGAAGTTAATTGCTTAATTTTATGTCAATATTAGAGACAAAAAAAACCCCCATTGCATTTGTTTAAAAAAAGTTTCCAAAAGTTCCAAAAAGTTTAAATAATTAAGCTCTTACAATCGCCCTATATATTGTATATGGGTCACTTTGCTTGTATGTACGGATCTCCTCCTTGCAGAAAAACTATCTTGACAAAATATTATTTCCATAAAATAGTCTATAGTCGTTTCAGTGAATGCTGCATGACTTGAGAAGTAATTGAAATAGATGCGTTTATCGCATAGAGAGGAGACATCTCGTCATAGACACCTTGGCATAGGAACGTTCACGTTCCTGCAGGGCAATTGCATGAGAAATTAGCATTGACATCCACAGCCAACGTCTGATCCTGGGTTCTTCCAGTAGTGAGACCTCTCATAATGTGCTCCCATTAGCAGAGCTTCAAAATGAGGTATCAAAACCAGACCGCCATAGGACATGTACAGTACGCGAATGGTCAGAATCAATAGACTCTAAAAACTGAAACCTTTCTAATGACCCCGTAACCCTATGTGCCGACTGGATTTATAAATATACTCAGGGTAGACAAGGTACATATTGAAAAAGTGTGTGGATGCAACATCCGAGAACCTCTTTAGTAGCCACATTGTGCCATTATATTCCATTTAAAAATAGTAAACCAGATTTACAACAGCAGACGAAGTGGAGGAAAGCTTGAAACGCCCAATGGAATAGGTCACCACACATCCATGGAGTGCAACAATATCAAGTCCGCCAGGTGGACTATAACTTGAATAGAAGGAAAAGATATCTGCACATCCAACGTAAAATAATGTTTCTTGATTTTCACATGGTATTAAAAAGTCCATCCATATTCAGAACACCCTGACATGTTTCCGACGCAAAAAAGCGTCTTTAATCATAGGCCTATGATTAAGGACGCTCTTTTGCGTTGGAAAAGCGTCAGGGTCTTCTGAACATGGATGGACTTTTTTAATACCTTGTGAAAATAAAGAAAGAAATTATTTTACGTTGGATGTGGCGATATCTTTTACTTCTAAACCAGATTTACATTTCTTCTAATTAAATGGAATACTAGGGCACAATGCAGCTAGTAAAGGGGTTCTTGGATTTGTTAAAGGGAACCTGTCACCAGATTTGGTGACTATTAGCTGCAGCCACCACCAGTGAGCTCTTATATACAGCATTCTAACATGCTGTATATAAGAGCCCAGACCGCTGTGTAGGATGTAAAAATCGCTTCATAATACTCACCAAAGGGGCGGAGCGGTGCAGACTGGTTGGATGGGTGTCTCCATTCACCGGCACCTCCTCTTTCGGCCATCTATGTCCTCCTTCTTCTGAAGCCTGGGTGCATGACGCGTTCTACGTCATGCACACTAGCTGGCATTGAGGTTCTGCACAGGCGCACTTTTGATCTGCCCTGCTCACGACAGATCAAAGTAATGTAGTGCACATGCGCAGGACCCCAGTGTCGGCTTGCGTGGATGACGTAGGACGCATCATGCACCCAGGCTTCAGAAGAAGGAGGACAAAGATGGCCAAAAGAGGAGGTGCTGGTACCGGAGAATGGAGACACCCATCCGACCAGTCTGCACCGCCCCTTTGGTGAGTATTCTAAAGTGATTTTTACGTTCTACACAGTGGCCTGCGCTCTTATATACAGGATGTTGGAATGTTGTATATAAGAGCCCGGTGGTGGTGGCCGCAGCTTATAGGCCCCAAATCTAGTGACAGGTTCCCTTTTACAGACAATAGAGGGCCTGGTGGTGACATGTAAATTCTTATCTATCTCTACTGGCAGAATTTTTACAACTCTCATAAAATTACCATCTGCCCAATGGGGTACACCTACCGGGATACATAGGATAGACCGTTTACCTCTCACATTTTCTAGGACTTTGGGATTTACATTACAAGAAAAGTAGATGAGATTCTACTAAATTTATTCCACATGCGCATAAAAAATGGACATAGTAAAAGGCCTGAGATGCCGTTAAATAGGTATGTCAAAATATTTTATTGTTATTAGAATAAAAGATGCAGATTTTATAATTTTTTGTTGTCATGTGTCCCCCGTCGTTCTTATATCTGCTACTTTAGACAGAATCCATCTATGTTAACCCCTGGCAAATAACAATATTCTTCCCCTGCACAACAAGTCTTTTCATCTATACTGCTATACTCTGCACAAGCAGGACAGCAGGCGATTACTAGTGGCTGCTCTGCTGTCAACAGTGAATCACTATGCAGAAAATGGTCTATGGGACAAGACTGGGCATGTGTAACCAGTACTCTGCTTGTATGGACCTGCACCAGATGACACCATATTGTGTAAGAAAATGTCTAAATTCTTCACTCTATCGTCATTTAACAGCAAGTTAATGGCAAATATTGTTTATTTTCTATAGTGGAACAATCACTTTACAGTTAAAGGGGTCGTCTAGGACTTTAGAATTGATGATCTATCAATAGGATAGTGTCAATTCCAAAGATGGCGAATCTCATAAGGTTTTAATTGTTAGAATAAAATTAAAACCCCATAATAATGGGAATACAAGTTTCTTCGCGTTTCTGCCACTATGCGCCCTTAAGGCCGCTTTACACGCTGCGATATCGGTACCGATATCGCTAGCGTGGGTACCCGCCCCCATCTGTTGTGCAACACGGGCAAATCGCTGCCCGTGCCACACAACATCGCCAAGACCCGTCACACATACTTACCTGTCCGGCGACGTCGCTGTGACCGGCGAACCGCCTCCTTTCTAAGGGGGCGGTTCGTTTAGCGTCACAGCGACGTCACAGCTGCATCACTGAACCGCCGCCCAATAGAAGCGGAGGGGCGGAGATGAGCGGGTAGTAACATCCCGCCCACCTCCTTCCTTTTGCATTGTGGCCAGGAGGCAGGTAAGGAGAGGTTCCTCGTTCCTGCGGTGTCACACGGAGCAATGTGTGCTGCTGCAGGAACGAGGAACAACTTCGTTACTGCTGCAGTAACGATATTTGAGAATGGACCCCCATGTCACCGATGAGCGATTTTGCACGTTTTTGCGACGATGCAAAATCGCTCATAGGTGTCACACGCAACGGCATCGCTAATGCGGCCGAATGTGCGTCACAAACTCCGTGACCCCAACGACTTCGCATTAGCGATATCGTAGCGTGTAAAGCCCCCTTTAGTCAATGGATCATTTGCATTAGTGCATATCCATAGGAGAGGTCATCAATGTCTGATTTGGTGGGGGTGCAACATCCGGCAAACACACTGATAAGCTGTTCCCGGTGCCACTGCCGGGGTCAGAATTACTCAGTTTCGGAGCTACACAGCACGGCTCCATCTACTATCTAGTGGCCACAGCTGGGTACTGCATGTCCACCCTTTATTCAGATCAATAGGGGGGCGGCTATGCAGTGCCTGGCCGCAGCCACTATTCAATTGATGAAGCCGTGGAGGTCCACAACTAAAGGCCGCTTTACACGCAGCGTCATCGCTAGCGATCGCACCCGCCTCCGTCGTTTGTGCGTCATGGGCAAATCGCTGCCTGTGGCGAACAATATCGCCGGTACACGTCACACCAACTTACCTTCCTAACGACGTCGCTGTGGCCGACGAATAAACTCTTTTTTTTTTTAAGGGGGCTGTTTGTGCGGCGTCACAGCGATGTCACACAGCGGCCCGCCAATAGAAGCGGAGGGGCGGAGATTAGCCGCATTTACATCATTCCCACCTCGTTGCCGGAGGACGCAGGTACACTGTTGTTCGCCGTTCCTGAGGCAGCACACATCGCTACGTGTGACACCCCGGGAACGACGAACAACCTGCGTCCCAAACGAGCAACGATATTTTGAAAATGAACGATGTGTCAACAATCAACGATTTGTTGAGTATTTAGGATCGTTGGCGGTCGCTCGTAAGTGTCACACGCAATGACCGTCGCTAACGAGGCCGGATGTGCGTTACAAATTCCATGACCCCAAACGACGTCTCGTTAGCGATGTTGTTGCGTGTAACGGGGCCTTAAGGATAGGTCATGTTAAAAACCTGGACAACCCTTTTAAGTTCCTACGGTGTGAAAACAGCAGATTTTTTGCACCATTTTTGCTTGCGGAAAATTCACAGCATTTTACAATGATGCAAAGTGCATGAGATTTTAAGAATTCTCATGCACATACTGCGAAATATATTCACAGCGTAAGCTCTGGTTTTGAGATTCACCACATCAATTTATGCTGCGGATGTAGGTGCGAGCTTGACCTTCTGCCTTACAAAGTATGAGATCTCCTTCCCGCACCTTTTTCGGTATATACCCCTGCAGGATCTTTGCTGCCGGTGGTCAAAAGCAAATATGTTCCATGAATGAAAAGCCGTCTTGACTATTCATGACCTGTATGTGTCAGCCAAGTATCGTTATGAAATGACTCCCTTGTGTATCTGTATATGTAGTGATCCAATAATTAGTAATGAATGAATGGTTGATTGTAATATAATTAAGTATATAAGGTGTGTTAAGTAGTCGGCTGTGACTCCTTCCTCAGCTGCATCTCAATAAGGTTTTTCCTTCAGATTCCTTGGATGATATAGCAATAAGTATGTATTTATGGGTCATTGTTCACCGTGCTTGTACAGCAATGTCCTTGAGAGGTAGATGACAAGTACGTGCGCAGATGGTCCTCCTTCTCCCATACTCCTTTCTTCTCTTTTATAGCTTTTAGGCTATGTGCGCACGTTGCGTTCTATTACGCAGCGTATACTTGAGTAGCAACTGCACTTTATAGGTGTATATACATGCTGTATGTTTTACGCACCCCTATGTATTGTACTTTTTGCTGACCTTTTACGTTTTCTGCTGTCCTTGTGAATTTTATGCATCGCGTTTGTTGCATTCACAAGTATCGGACAGAAATTTACTTTTAATCTTGTTTATTTTAAATGACTCATTGATTGAAAGGGCAGAGTCATATATTATTCATCGGTTCAGCCATAAGATAGCATGATGCAGTATTTCTCAATGCACTTGTGAAGGTTGTAATAACACACATGGTATTGATATAGCGGGTTATATATCAGTAGGTTCCTCTTTTAGTCTCTATCATCAATTGTAAAATCTACCATTATATTACTATTTTTTTTCCCTGTGGATAGTCCTCTTATGTATTATAGTCTATAAGACTGATCACATGTTTGAGTATTTTTGTGGAGCTAGCGGCCAGCACCAAAAACACGCACACATGGCCAATATTGAGCCACAGATAAGCCTCACCAATGCAAGTCTATGGGTCTGTGAAAAAAAAATCAGACGGCGCTTGGATGCCATTTGTGTACTATCAGTTTTTCACAGACTTATGGCACGGTGGCTCAGTGGTTAACACTGCAGTCTTGCAGCGCTGGGGTCCTGGGTTCAAATCCCACCAAGGACAAGTAGGTTACAAAGCATTTACAAAAGTGCGTCCAGCTCACCTCTCTGTTTAGGAGACCATCATCTGACCGTGCAAGGATCCGAATGGAGTCAGCCCGCTCCTTTGGTATCCATAATTCAAATGAAAAAAGTCGATCCAGCACAGTTCCAGTAGATAAAATTAAAAGTCCTTTATTGGAAAAACATTAAAAGTCCATTATGCCATGCTGCGAGGACGCGTTTCGGACTAACTGTCCTTACTCAGACTCCTTGGCTACTGAATACTGATGAAAATCTGATTCAAAACACTAATTGAAATCGTTGTGTTTTTTGTGCATGAGAAAAATCACATCTGAACGAGCCCTTATGTGGAGGCAGTCACCAAGCTGCATTTTTTATTTTAGGATTTTCTGTTTTCATGTTTTTGTTTGTAATTGCACACACAATTTGGCTATGAAGTGTGTTTTTAGGCTGGGGTCACAATACCACCGTGACTGCAAAAACCCCTCCATGATGTTGCCAAAAATTAGAATACACCGCTGCTACATTGCAACATAGTGCAAGTGAATGGAGTATCGTTGTGATCCCCAATGTACCGGGAGAACAACAAGAAAGTTGCAAACAATCGGGTCACAATATAGCACCATTGGCCTTTTGACCTGTGTCGTGGTCAAAATCACCATAAGCCAAGCCTTAGAAGTGACAGATTTTTTGCCTGAAAATCTGTTCCATACATCTCCATGGGATTGGTTTGGCAGGAAGTACATGGATTTCTGCAAAGCCTGTCCAGATTATTATTATTATTATTGTTATTTTATTTATAGAGCACCATTAATTCCATGGTGCTGTACAGGAGAAGGGGTTACATACAGAATACATATCCAAGTTACAATAGACAGACTAGTACAGAGGGAAGAGGGCCCTGCCCTTCCGAGCTTACATTCTATAGGATTTTGGGGAGGAGACAATAGGTAGGTGGGGCGTTGGTTGTGCGGCGTCTCCGCACGGTGGTGAGGTGGCGGCTGCTCCGCATGGTGGTGAGGCGGCGGCTGCTCCGCACAGTGGTGAGGCGGCGGCTGCTCCGCACGGTGGTGAGCTGGCGGCGGCTTTGCACGGTGGTGAGGCGGCGGGGGCGGCCCCACACACTAAATTTCTACAGTGGTGCTTGAAAGTTTATAAACCCTTAAAGATTTTTCACATTTTTGCATAAATTTAATCTAAAACTGCATCATATTTTCACACGAGTCTTAAAAGTAGGTAGCAAACCTCATAAAATAAAGGAGTAAAAAAAATTGACTTTGTCATTGGAAAAATAAGCCCATATCACATGTCTTTGAATGACTGAAGTATGTGAACCTTTAGGATGATCAGATAATTTGAAGGAAAAATTAGTCTGTTTTTGATCACTGGGATGACAATCAGGAGTGAGTGTGAGTAATTAAATAACAGAAATCTATTAAAGTTTGATCGTCACAAAACATTTTTGTGGGAGTGTTTCATGGCACAAACAAAAGACAATTCTGAGAACCGCAGAAGAAGAGTTGTAGATGCATCATGAGGCTGGAAAATATTACAAAACATTGCTAAAGAGTTTGGACATTACCAATCCATAGTTAAACGGATTGTGTAGAAATAGTAAAAATTCAAGACCCTTATTACTCACGCTAGGAGTGGTCAACCCACAATGGTAACTCCAAAAGCAAGGTACAATTTTCTGCTAAGTTGCAAAGGTACCAAAGGTAAACTCTAAGCAGCTAAAGGCCTCTCACACATTAGCTCATGTAATTGCTCATATGTACATCATCAGGAAACGTGACTGACAATGGTGTTCATGACAAGATTGCAAGAAGTAAGACACTGATCTCCAAATATAATATTAATGCACATCTGCAGTTTGCTAAAGATCACCCGGACAAGCCAAAAGGCTTCTGGAACAATCCTTTGTGATGATTGAGACTAAAATAGAGCTTTTTGGATTAAATGAAAAGTAATAGTATTGGAGAATGAAAAACAGTGCAATTACAGCACATAGTGGTACTATCATATTTTGGTCCTATGCTGCTGCATCTGGGCTGTTATCATTGATGGAATAATGAATTCTGAATTGTACCAGCAAATTCTGAAGTAAAAAGTCAAGACATCTGACCATGAGCTAAATCTAAAAAAAAAAATAAAAATAAAGAAAATGTGGGTCATGCAACAAGACAATGACCTAAAGCACACAAGTCTGTCTGCAAAGGAATGGTTAAAGAAAACTTAACTTAAAGTTTAGCAATGGCCAAGTCATCCAGTTAATCCTATAGGAATATCATAGAAGAACATTTAGTGAACAGTACATGGGAGAAAACGAAACGACATCCGAGCTGAAGCTGTTTTGTAGGGAGGAATGGGCTAAAATTCCCCCAAGCCGATGTGCAAGACTAATCAACAATTTACAGAAATGTTTATTGCTACACAAAGAGGACACTTCACATATTGAAAGCAAAGGTTCACATACTTATTGCTACTTGCAGACCTGTGAATTTGGATCATTGTCCTAATTTAAAAAAAAATGGGGAAGTCTAATTTCTACTAATTTTTGTTACTCATATGTTGATTTGGGTCTTTATCTACTCTTAGGGGTACTTTGCACGCTGCGACATCGCAAGCCGATGCTGCGATGTCGCACGCGATAGTCCCCGCCCCCGTCGCAGGTACGATATCGAGTGATAGCTGGCGTAGCGAAAATTATCGCTACGCCAGCTTCACATGCACTCACCTCCCCTGCGACCGTCACTCTGGCCGGCGACCCGCCTCCTTCCTAAGTGGGCGGGTCGTGCGGCATCATAGCGACGTCACATGGCAGGTGGCCAATAGCGGCGGAGATGTGCAGGATGTAAACATCCCGCCCACCTCCTTCCTTCCGCATATCCTACGGAAGCTGCGGTGACGCCGGCAGGAAATGTTCCTCGCTCCTGCGGCTTCACACACAGCGATGTGTGCTGCCGCAGGAGCGAGGAACAACATCGGACTGTTGCGTCAGAGTAATTATGGATTACGCCGACGCTGCACCGATGATACGATTACGACGATTTTGTGCTAGTTAATCGTATCATCTAGGCTTTACACAGTACAATGTCGGATGTGTGTCACTTTCAATTTGACCCCACCGACATCGCACCTGCGATGTCGTAGTGTGCAAAGCCCGCCTTAAGGCTATGTGCGCACGTGTGCGTAATTCATGCAGTTACGCTGCGCTTTGTAGCGCAGCGTAACTGTATGCGTCCTGCGTCCCCTGCATAATCTATGGAGATTGTGCAGTGGCCGTGCTCACGTGGCGTCTTAGAGCGCAGCGCTTCGGCTGCTGCCCGAAGCGCTGCGTTCAAGAAGTGACATGTCACTTCTTCCGTGCGCTTTGCCGGCAGCTCCTGCTCTGTCTATGGCAGGAGCTGCAGGCAGAGCGCATGGAATTGGCTTTTTTTGTTTTTTTTCTACGGACATTTTCTGCAGCGATTTGAAGCGCACGTGTGCTCTTCAGATCGCTGCAGAAATTTCTGCAGGGCTAGTACGCAACGTGCGCACATAGCCTAAGGCTACATGGCACGCTGCTTTTTTTGCTGCTTTTTTGCTGCTTTTTTGGCTGCAGTTTTGTCAGCAGAACTTTCTGACATCTGACTTCCCAGCAAAGTCTATGAGAAGTCAGATTTGTCATGCGCACATTGCAGTTTATTTGTCAGCGTTTTTTTTGTCAAAAGTTTGTGACAAAAAAAATGCAGCATGTTCATTCTTCCTGCGTTTTTGTCAACATTTGTCACCCATTGAAATCAATGAGGGCATCAAAAACGCAGGAAAAATGCATGCTAATCAAAAGTGGTGCATTTTACCTGCCTTTTACCTGCGTTTTTGGTACCAAAAACGCAGGTGAATTGTCAGGAAGTGAGGTAACAGGCAAGTGGTCCCGTCTCGTCCCGTCCTCCGTGTTCCCCGAAGTACCGCTGTCCCCAGGGAAGATGATGTGAAGGACGGGACTATCAGCGGCAGCAGCGAGAGGGAAAAATCAATGTTTTCAGCTGCCAATGTCCATCCCCCTCTCGCTGCCGCCGCTGATAGTCCCGTCCTCCACATCATCTCCCCTGTGTGTGCACGCTGGGGACAGCGGTACTTCGGGGAACACGTGGAGGATGGGACTATCAGCGGCAGCGAGAGGGAAAAATCAATGTTTTCAGCTGCCAATGTCCATCCCCCTCTCGCTGCCGCCGCTGATAGTCCCATCCTCCACGTGTTCCCCAAAGTACCGCTGTCCCCAGCGTGCACGCACAGGGGAGATGATGGACCCCTCTCGCTGCCACCGCCGCCGCTGAAAGTCCCGTCCTCCACGCTCCTGTCAGCTCCACGCAGTAGCGCGATCAGCTGAGCTGTCACTGAGGTTACTCGCGGCCACCGCTGGATTCAGCGGTGGCCGCGGGTAACCTCAGTGACAGCTCAGCTGATCGCGCGGCTGTCTTCAGTTGCTGTGTGGAGGTGACAGGAGCGACGGTGTCTGCTGCTTCTCCGGTCACCTCCATGCAGCAGAGCTGGAAGCGACGCTGGACCATCCTGGATTACGCCGGACATAGAGGGCTTTTTGGGGCTTATTAAATGGGAGAACAAGGGAATTTGTTAGTGTTTTTTATTTCTAATAAAGGATTTTTTCAGGTGGGTGTTTATTTACTGTAACTTACAGATTAATCATGGAAGGTTTCTCCGGGAGACGCCTGACATGATTAATCTAGGACTTATTGGCAGCTATGGGCTGCCAATAACTCCTTATTACCCCGATTTGCCAACGCACCAGGGCAAATCGGGAAGAGCCGGGTACAGTCCCAGAACAGCCGCATCTAATGGATGCGGCCATTCTGGGCGGCTGCTGACTGATATTGTTAGGCTGGGGGGCTCCCTATAACGTGGAGCTCCCCATCCTGAGAATACCAGCCTTCAGCCGTATGGCTTTATCTGGCTGGCATTAAAATTGGGGTGGACCGCACGCCAGTTTTTTTTAATTATTTATTTATTTATTTCTAATTTATTTTTTTTTTCAATTCAACAAGCTTTATGGGCTTGTTTGAACTGAATAATACATGAAACAATTGTTGACAAAACTTCAGCCAAAAACGCACCAAAAAAGCAGCAAAAACGCACCAAAAAAGCACCTACATTTTTTGTGACATTTCCAGGCTCTCTCTGACAAGGTGCAGTTTTGGCTGCAGTTTGTGAACACGAAAAAGAAGCAGCGTGCGCATGTAGCCTTACACACAATGATATCACTAGCGATCTCGTTAGCGATGTGACACGCCCAGATCGTTGTTACGATTTGCCGGGATCGCTCATAGGTCGTTTTGTAGCGGTCACACGTACACATCTCACAAACTACGCTACATCGTTCAGCGATATATTGTTTGACCAAGGCGGTCGTGTGGATGTTGTTGGTCGTTGGCAGGGTGTCAAACGTAGCAATATGTCTGATGCGTTCCAAACGATGAACAATATTTTGAAACTGAACGACGTGAAAACCATCAATGATTTTCACCCTATTCGCGATCATTCGGAGTCGCACGTAGGTGTCACATGCAACGACGTCGCTAACGATTATGGAAGTGCGTCATGAAAACCGTGACCCCGACGACATATCGTCAGATAAATCGTAGCGTGTAAAGCAGCCTTTAGGATTTATCTGAAAATGTGATGCAGATTTAGTACAAATTTGTGCAGAAATATATGTAAAAATCTGAAGGGTTCACAAACTTTTAAACACCACTGTATATAAAGATTGCTCCAAATAAATTTACGCTTGTATGTCTTGCAATCCAGCAAATATCCAAATGTTTGAGATTAGTATACAGTATCTCGGATGTTCATGTATTGGCAGCCATGTGTCAGCATCGCTCGTTCTATGAAGTGTAGTATTTCATATATGACAAATCTGTTTTTTCACGTACGTGATTTCTTTTTTTATTTCTTTTTTATATATATATATATATATATATATATATATATATATGTATATGTATGTATATATGTATGTATATATATATGTATATATATATATATGTATATATATGTATATATATATGTATATGTATGTATATATATATGTATGTATATATGTATGTATATATATATGTATATATATATATGTATGTATATATATGTATGTATATATATATATATATATATGTATATGTGTATATATATATATATATATATGTATATGTGTATATATATATATATATATATGTATATATATGTATATGTGTATATATGTGTATATATATATATATATATATATATATATATATATATATTTATTTAGTACGGTAGCTGTAATGCCACACTATTTTTGGGGAAACATAAGGAAATCCCTTGAAGTTATAGAAAAAAAAATGTATTATAGTGTGTGTTTTTTAGCCAAATGACTGATTATTTGTACAGTTTTTACATCACCACTGAGCACCTTGGAAGTAGGGTCTGAGGAGCTGCACTACTCTGAGGCCATGTACTCACTGGAGATCGTACCTGCGGACTTTTCTGCAGGTATTTCCGCAGGTTCACGCAGCAACTCCCCGGAATCCGCAGCTATCTATTGCTGCGGTATTTCTGCTGACTTGTTGCGGTAAACCTGCGGAAACAGTGCGGATTTCCTGTGGAATTCCCGGACTCTATCTCCATAGTGGAGGAGTGGGAAATTCTACAGATAATTCCGCATGAATAATTGACATACAGTTACGTGTGGCTGCAGGGAAATCCGTAGCATTTTCCGCAGCTGCAAATACCGCAGCATGGACACAGACACTCCCCAAATCCCATAGGATAACATGGGGAGTGTCTGTACTTGCGTAAACCCACAGATTTATCTGGAAAATCTAGAACTTTCTCCCATGGGCACATAGCCTAATACTGCTCAAGTGTTGCTTTCTTGACCCTCCTGTAGGATGTAGCAGAGCTGACAACCAATGATGGTCTCTTGACTGGAGATGAGTGAACCTGTGGAAGTTCAGTTCGGCGAGTGCAGCCGGACTTTTGGAAAAGTTCAGAATGGGACCCAGACTTGACCTGAACCCCAATGGAAGTCACTAATTGGGCCGTTCGGTTCTCCACGCATGTCCAGCCAGCTTTTTAAAGAGAACCTGTCACCAGGTTTTTCCCTTATGAAATGCAGCAACTACAAGTGAGCCCTGATATACGACATTCTAGAATACTCTATATAAGAGCCTAGGCTGATGTGTGTAACATACAAAACACCTTTATTATACTCCACTAGGGGGCAGTTCGGTCTGATAGGTGTCGCTGTTCGCAGGTCAGGTGCCTCCACTCTGGTAACGATCGCCATCTTCCTTCTTAGCATAGTGTGGATGGCACACGTCCTACATCAGCCACACAGGACATCGTTGCAGCCTGCTCAGGTACACTTTGATCTGTATTTGGTATGAACACCGAAACTTGGGTTTGCTCATTTCTACTCTTAAGGCTGGAAACACATCTATGCGAGTAAAATCGGTCCGACTGGGCTGAAAAATACTCGGCTGATTTTAGTTCACGTTAGGTGCGAGTGCAACGCAAGTGCGATGCTTTTTGCTTGCGTGTGTGTCGCGTTTGCGATGCTAGTTTCATGCAACATCTTAATTAGATAAAAGCTATTACACATGTGTCATTTAATTAACCTATGGGAATGTGCTGTCACATTCATCTAATGAGCGAAGTTACTGCCACACTCGCAAATGTGAACGGTGGTGCGCGTGTGTGATGCTACTTTTAATCCCCTTCCATAGGAAATCATTGGGACAAATGGTGCGAGAAACTCGCAAAAAAGCAGCATGCTGCGATTTTTTTCTCGGTCCGATTTGGACTGAGAAAAAAATCGCAGATGAGAGCTGAATCATTGACTAACATGTGTCCGATTTCAATGCGAGTTTTTCTCGCATTGCTCTACTGCGAGAAACTCGCAAGTGAGAAGCCGCCCTAACTGAAATTTTGTCACAAAATGTGAAAAAATAGCTTGGCCAGCAGGTGATTTATTGGGTTGGTTATAGTAATGAGCAAGTACTACCATGCTCAGGTGCTCAGTACTCATAACTAGTGATAAGCGGACACTACCATGCTCGGGTGCTCAGTACTCGTAACTAGTGATGAGCGGGCACTACCATGCTCGATTCTCTGTACTCATAACTAGTGATGAGCGGACACTACCATGCTCGGGTGCTCTGTACTCGTAACTAGTGATAAGCGGACACTACCATGCTCAGGTGCTCAGTACTCGTAACTAGTGATGAGCGGGCACTACCATGCTCAGGTGCTCAGTACTCGTAACTAGTGATGAGCGGACACTACCATGCTCAGGTGCTCAGTACTCGTAACTAGTGATAAGCGGGCACTACCATGCTCAGGTGCTCAGTACTCGTAACTAGTGATGAGCGGGCACTACCATGCTCAGGTGCTCAGTACTCGTAACTAGTGATGAGCGGACACTACCATGCTCAGGTGCTCAGTACTCGTAACTAGTGATGAGCGGACACTACCATGCTCGGGTGCTCAGTACTCGTAACTAGTGATGAGCGAGCACTACCATGCTCGGGTGCTCAGTACTCGTAACTAGTGATGAGCGGACACTGCCATGCTCAGGTGCTCAGTACTTGTAACTAGTGATGAGCGGCCACTACCATGCTCGGGGGCTCAGTACTCGTAACTAGTGATGAGCGGACACTACCATGCTCAGGTGCTCAGTACTCGTAACTAGTGATGAGCGGACACTACCATGCTCGGGTGCTCAGTACTGGTAACTAGTGATGAGCGGACACTGCCATGCTCAGGTGCTCAGTACTTGTAACTAGTGATGAGCGGCCACTACCATGCTCAGGTGCTCAGTACTCGTAACTAGTGATGAGCGGACACTACCATGCTCAGGTGCTCTGTACTCGTAACTAGTGATGAGCGGGCACTACCATGCTCAGGAGCTCGGTACTCGTAACTAGTGATGAGCGAGCACTACCATGCTCGGGTGCTCAGTACTCGTAACTAGTGATGAGCGGGCACTACCATGCTCGGGTGCTCAGTACTCGTAACTAGTGATGAGCGGGCACTACCATGCTCAGGTGCTCAGTACTCGTAACTAGTGATGAGCGGATACTACCATGCTCAGGTGCTCAGTACTCGTAACTAGTGATGAGCGGACACTACCATGCTCAGGTGCTCAGTACTCGTAACTAGTGATGAGCGGGCACTACCATGCTCGGGTGCTCAGTACTCGTAACTAGTGATGAGCGGGCACTACCATGCTCAGGTGCTCAGTACTCGTAACTATAAATGCATACAGTTGCACTCTGAAAAAGCCAAAAATGTACAAGGGAAAATATAGCAGTGCATTACTGCAAAAGAGAGATATTTAGTTTATGTATTGGCCAATGCATGTAAGCCCGGAAACCAACGGCAAGGTAAACTAATTATCTCTCTTTTGCAGTAATGCAGTGCCATATTTTCCCTTGTACATTTTTGGCTTTTTCAGAGTGCAACTGTATGCATTTATAGTTACTATGTTTTTCAGTTAGCACCTGTTCACATTTGTTGGATGTGCGGGTCAGTTTTTTGATATTTCCAGTACTCGTAACTAGTGATGAGCGGATACTACCATGCTCAGGTGCTCAGTACTGGTAACTAGTGATGAGCGGGCACTACCATGCTCAGGTGCTCAGTACTGGTAACTAGTGATGAGCGGGCACTACCATGCTCAGGTGCTCTGTACTTGTAACTAGTGATGAGCGGGCACTACCATGCTCAGGTGCTCAGTACTGGTAACTAGTGATGAGCGGGCACTACCATGCTCAGGTGCTCTGTACTTGTAACTAGTGATGAGCGGGCACTACCATGCTCAGGTGCTCAGTACTGGTAACTAGTGATGAGCGGGCACTACCATGCTCGGGTGCTCTGTACTCGTAACTAGTGATGAGCGGGCACTACCATGCTCAGGTGCTCTGTACTCGTAACTAGTGATGAGCGGATACTACCATGCTCAGGTGCTCAGTACTCGTAACTAGTGATGAGCGGGCACTACCATGCTCGGGTACTCAGTATTCGGAACCAGCATTGCGACACTTGGATGGGCTCGACCCGTGTACAGAGTATAATGGAAGTCAGTGAGAAACTTGAGCATGGAGAAGATCTTCTGGAAAAATGTTTGAGTTCCCCATTGACTTGCATGATATTCGGTACACGAGTGTCCAACTGCTCGTTACCAGTACCGAGCCCCCAAGCATGGTAGTGCTTGCCCATCACTAGTAGATTACCTTGGGATGAAGACCTACCGCAATATAAAAAAATATTTAGATATATAAAATGTAGTATCCGATAAATGTGAGCGATTGAACATCCTTGGTATACATCAGTCCGGTACTGAGGAAGGAAGCAGGTGCACGGTTAATGAACCATTTACAGTAATGAGCATGAAAACAGTGTGATAAAAATGCAGATGTGGGAATTGCCAAAGTTGTAAGACATTGTGACTTATTTAAGTGTGACATTACAGTTTACAAACCTCTTATCACCTACACTAATCAACATACTATTACATGTCTATGACTCTTGAGGATGTTACATTGTTCTTCAATTACGGCAGCCTTATATCCTCCTCAAGAAGCACGCATGGGATTATTGTCAGAATAAATCCTGAATATTCATAGTAGATGAAGGGCACAATATATATTATTCTGCCCGCAATGGGTAAAGCCTATCTGCTACCTGTGTATTGTTGTGTAATGTGTGGCTGTATTCTCAGTGTGTGTGAGTGACGTGTCCAGTGTCTGGGGTGGCATGGGTCTAGTGTGTCACTGGAGTTTTCGTGACATGGGTGAAGAATGTTAGTGTGGAGTGTGGCATGGGTCCAGTATAAGGCTACTTTCACACTTGCGTTGAACGGCATCCGTTGCTATCCGCCGCCTTGAGGAATTACGGTAACCGTTGCAGGAAACCGTTTTATTCCTCATAGACTTCTATTAGCTACGGATAGCAACGGATGGCTTTGCGTTGCATCCGTTAGTCGATGCTGCGTTGCATCTGCCTGGCGGAAGGAACGCTGCATGTAGCGTTTTTCTGCACTTGGCGGAGTGTCAAAAAACGCAACCTGCAGGATTCAGTCGGTGTCTGTTGTTTTTATAATGGACGCCTATGGAGGCGGATTCCATTAGAATTCATCATCTGACGGATTCCGTTAACACATCCGTCTTTACACAACTGCGCATGCCCAGATGTGTAAAATCAAGAAAAAAAAACTATAACAGATTGCGTTATTTTGTATGATCTGTTGTATCCGTTGTGCCACTATATGCAACGCAATGCAACGGATGCCGTTCAACACAAGTGTGAAAGTAGCCTAAGGCTATGTGCGCACTTTGCGTCGTCCTAGTTGCAGTTCAAAACGCATCCTCTGGCAGAAATTCCTTTTGCCAAAGCTGGTTTTGACCACAAAATAGCGGTAAATATGCGTGCGTTTTTACCGCGTTTTAGCCGCGTTTTTTGCGCTTTTTACATGCTTTTCCATTGCGTTTAGACATATGCGTTTTGAACATAAAGACACTGCTAAATAAAGTTAAAACAGTCAAACACAATGAAAAAAGGGGTTAAAAAGGAACACATATATAAATATTGAAATGATAACGAAAATAGTTATATTTCATATAATTATAGCGGTTTTATACTATTTAGCGGTAAAATAGCAATAAATTAATATTTTTCATTATTTTAATTGTTGGACTGTGTGTGTGTGTAAAGGGACATATCATTCCATTATTTTGATGTCAGAAACGCATGCTTTTATATAGTCCAAAACGCATGTTTTCTGCACCTAAAAAGCAGGTAAAACGCTGGAGTTTTGATGTTTCTTGCTTTTTACAACTTCTCATTGACTTCAATGTTAGCAAAACGCTGCAGAAATGGCAAAAACAATTGACATGCTGCTTCTTTGAATGCTGAGTTTTTGCCCAAAATTATGCAAATTAAACGCTGCGTTACAAAACGCAAAGTGCGGACAAGAAATCCCCATTTCCCATAGACTTTGCTGGAAAATCAAAAAGCAAGCATTTTGGCATGAAAACGCTGCAGTTCAAAATACTGCAGAAAAGCAGGTGGAAACGGAAAGTGCGGACACAGCCTAAGAGATGCACATGTGCAGCTTGTCTGTATTTTTCCTTAGCACACCCCCTTCTTACACAGGACCCCTTTACCAAATTGATGCTGTAGCATGTAGAGTACGGCCGTTTGCTGTCTGCTTGATGGCTTCAGTTTAATAGATGTTAAGAGCCAAATCCCGGATACATAGTTTAATTCTTGGCTTCATTACAATAACCAGATGGGCAAAGCATGTGCCACAGACCTGCAGGATGCACTTTATTCTCAGGTTTGGACGTTGCTGTGAACAATGGAGGGAGTCGCTCAGGGTCTATAGATTGTGGATACACCTGATCTCTTAGATTTACCATCTGCTTCTATTTCGCGTAGTGTTGGCCAAATTATCCATGCAGCAAACCACATGATACACCAACAAAACGAGCATAGACCAGATAAAAACTTTAATATGTATTAAAAAAGGACTAAAACCAGATTGTCATGGTTAAAACATGAATCCAAACAACAAAAACTAGGAGGGTAAAGGAAACACACATCTAGTATAAATGGCAATGAGCAACAGTAAATTTGCTAAATAATCATAAAAGTTACATATTAGTATACACTCCAAAGAAAAAATGCAAGAAGATCAAATGATAAAACATGTGTAAATAGAATAAAAAACAAACAAACTGAGAAAATACATCAATATAGGGCCAGAAGACTACCAAAAACAGAGTAGTGTCTTGATCAAAAGCCAAATATCAGACCTACAATATGGAAGCTTAGTGAAGAATGCCCACTGCACCTGAGTATTTCCCAACAAATGTGTACTTCGTTATGGGGGGTGACTAGATACAGAAGCTAGGGTAATAGGGGGCTAAAAAACATATTATTGAGCCACATCACACCTGGGAGAAATGATGACAAGGAATCAGTGATGCTGGCATGCAGCGCCAGATTCCAGCGCCATGTCAGGAAGAGATTACATGGCCGGAGGACCTCACACATTACTCCCATCGTCACAACGGTGCTGTGATGTAATGATGCTCGGGATCCGAAACCCAAAATTGTGTGCAACGTAACAAAACAAGTAATTAAAACAATGGTCAATAAGTTGCAGCCGCCATTAAAATAAAACACTGTTGCGTATGTGCTTATTTACTTCTTTTGCGGCATGCATAGTGCATACTGTATTTTTTTTTGTATGTGCCGTCTATTGGATGTTCTACATTTGACTTTTCTTAATGTAAGTCTGTTATTTGGCTTTTGATTGTTTAAAGAATAGCTAAACATTTGAAGGCAACAGGTGGCACAAAAAAACTGAACACACGCGGACCGTAGTGCAAATAAAAAAGCGCATGCGCCCTGCACCTCCTCTGTAGCAAGAAATAATAACTACTCTGTTAAGGTGCCTATATATCTGAGATAGGTGGTAACCAAACAGACGCATTTTCCTACTAAATCATAAAGGCGATTTCAGTGGGGAGATTAAAGAAAACTTCTAGAAGACACCTCTTAAGGGAAGTGGACCACCCCAGACATCCAAGTACCTCACCATGCTTTAGGCCTCTTTCACACGTCCGTGTCTCCGGTACGTGTTTGGTCCGTTTCCTCATGTGCTGGAGAAGACAAGGGCACATTTAGACCCATTAAAATCAATGGGTCTGCGCACACGTGCGTATTCTGCCATAGACCGTATGTACGTGTGGAGCATACGTGTGCCCGTGTGCTCCACACGTAGACAAGTCCGTTTTTCTCCGGCGTCACGGGTGTCACACGGCCCGCATACGGACCACACGGAGGTGTTCCGTGTGACACGCACCGGACAAAACATACGTATCTGAGAAAAAAAAATAACAAATCTTTACTCCCCTTCTCCAGCTCTGCTGTCTCTGCCGTTGCTGTCACTTGGTTCCGACCGCCACTCATTGCATATTCACTTCACTGTGGGCCGAAAGCAGCAGCAGGGGGACCGGAGACCGAAGATCAGCACCACGGACAGCTATGCCAGGGACAAGTGAGCAGAAAGTTCCCGTTCTCCGTGTGTTATCACGGATAACACACGGAGAACACACTGGTGTCATAAACCCGGCTCACGGAGGGCAATACGCACCTTTTGACACGTCCGTGAAAAATGTGTGTGATTTTCACGGACGTGTGAAAGAGGCCTTAGCCAATGTAACTAAGTTATAAATGACATCACCCCAAGGGACCTAATGTTACAGGGAACCTGTCACCAGATTTGGCCCCTATAAGCTGTGGCCAGCACCACTGAGCTTTTATATACAGTATTCTAGAACACTGTATATAAGAGCACAGGCCGCTCTGTATAACGTAAAATGCACTTTTATAATACCTAGGGGGCGGTCCGGTCCGATGGGTGTTGCTACTCTCCGGTCTGGAGCATCCTCTCTGCTGCGATCTTCATCCTCCTTCTGTCCCGCCTAGTGTGAATGACGTGATCTACGTCTGCCACACCGGCCGGCATTGCAGTCCTGCGCAGGCGCACTGTGATCTGCCTGCTGAGGGCAGATCAAAGTATTGTAGTGCACATGTGCGGGTGGTCTTTAACCTTTCCTCGTGCCTGTGCATAACAGTACTTTGATCTGCCGGCCGATGTAGTAGACGTAGATCGCGTCACCCACACTGAGCGGGATAAAAGGAGGAGTGAGATCGCAGCAGAGAGGAGGCGCCTGACCGGAGAGCAGCAACAACCACCGGACTGGACCGCACTGTAGGTGAGTATTTATAAAAGTGATTTTTATGTTTTACAAAGCTGCCTGGGCTCTTATATACAACATGTTAGAATGCTGTATATAAGAGCTCACTGGTGGTGGCCACAGCTTATAGGGGCCAAATCTGGTGACAGATTCCCTTTAAGTCTTTCTATAGTGATCTGTACTCAGTACGTACTGGTGTTTATACCTTGAAATGTGTAACAAGCTTTTTCTTTTTGAAAGGCCACTCTGAAGCATCTTTAAGGGGGCTTTACATGCAGCGATATCGCTGGTGAAAGCATCCGCCCCCGTCGTCTGTGCGTCACGGGAAAATCGCTGCCCGTGGCGCACAAAATTGTTAGTCCCCGTCACACTACTTACCTGCCTAGCGACGTCGCTGTGGCCGGCGAACCGCCTCCTTTCTAAGGGGGCGGTTCGTGCGGCGTCACAGCAGCGTCACTAAGCGGCCGCCCAATAGAAGCGGAGGGGCGCAGATGAGCGGCCGTAACATCCCGCCCACCTCCTTCCTTCCTCATTGCCGGTGGCCGCAGGTAAGCTGTAGTTCGTCGTTCCCGAGGTGTCACACGTAGTGATGTGTGCTGCCTCGGGAACGACGAACAACCTCTGTCCTGCAACAATCAACGATTTTTTGAAAATGAACGACGTGTCAACGATCAATGATAAAGTGAGTATTTTTGATCGTTAACGGTCGCTCGTTGGTGTCACACGCAACGACGTCGCTAACGATGCCAGATGTGCGTCACGGAATCCAT